>NC_068421.1:11488951-11508993 GCF_023373465.1 Oncorhynchus keta | reverse complement strand
CTGCTTATTTGAAAGAAAATAAAGAATCTTTTAGAAATATTTTCAGTGGTGCTGACTTTTACTTTTCTATACTGACTGCTTAAGATTGATCAATGTGTGTGCGCATAACTTCTAAACTCAGCAAAAAAAGAAATATCCTCTCACTGTCAACTGCATTTATTTTGAACAACTTAACATGTGCAAATATTTGTATGAACATAAGATTCAACAACCTGAGACATGAACTGAACAAGTTCCAGGACTTCAGATACTGTACATAGGATACCCTGCTAATGGTGTGTGTTCTCATAAAGATGGATGTTTCTGTGATAAAGGGGGACTATAACATTCTCTCCTCCAGAATACACTTACAGGTACACACATGCATTTCTTCACACTTTATTTTTATTTATTTTTTATTTCACCTTTATTTAACCAGGTAGGCTAGTTGAGAACGAGTTCTCATTTGCAACTGCGACCTGGCCAAGATAAAGCATAGCAGTGTGAGCAGACAACAGTTACACATGGAGTAAACAACAAGTCAATAACACAATAGGAAGAGAAAAAAGTGGAGTCTATATACATTGTGTGCAAAAGGCATGAGGAGGTAGGCGAATAATTACAATTTTGCAGATTAACACTGGAGTGAAATGATGAGATGGTCATGTACAGGTAGAGATATTGGTGTGCAAAGAGCAGAAAAGTAAATAAATAAAAACAGTATGGGGATGAGGTAGGTGAAAATGGGTGGGCTGTTTACCAATAGACTATGTACAGCTGCAGCGATCGGTTAGCTGCTCAGATGGCAGATGTTTGAAGTTGGTGAGGGAGATAAAAGTCTCAACTTCAGCAATTTAAAAAAAATTTGCAATTCATTCCAGTCACAGGCAGCAGAGAACTGTAACGAAAGGCAGCCAAATGAGGTGTTGGCTTTAGGGATGATCAGTGAGATACACCTGCTGGAGCGCGTGCTATGGATGGGTGTTGCCATCGTGACCAGTGAACTAAGGCGGAGCTTTACCAAGCATGGACTTGAAGATGACCTGGAGCCAGTGGGTCTGGCGACGAATATGTAGCGAGGGCCAGCCGACTAGAGCGTACAGGTCGCAGTGGTGGGTGGTATAAGGTGCTTTAGTGACAAAACGGATGGCACAGTGATAAACTGCATCCAGTTTGCTGAGTAAGTGTTGGAAGCAATTTTGTAGATGACATCGTCGAGGATCGTAGGATAGTCAGTTTTACTAGGGTAGTTTGTGGCGTGAGTGAAGGAGGCTTTGTTGCGGAATAGAAAGCCGGCCAGCTGATTTTCGATTGGAGATGTTTGATATGAGTCTGGAAGGAGAGTTTACAGTCTGCCAGACACCTAGGTACTTATAGATGTCCACATATTCAAGGTTGGAACCATCAGAATGGTGATGCTGGTCAGGCGTGCGGGTGCAGGCAACGAACGGTTGAAAAGCATGCATTTGGTTTTACTAGCGTTTAAGAGCAGTTGGAGGCCACGGAAGGAGTGTTTTATGGCATTGAAGCTCGTTTGGAGCTTAGATAGCACAGTGTCCAATGACGGGCCGGAAGTATATAGAATGGTGTCGTCTGCGTAGAGGTGGATCAGGGAATCGCCCGCAGCAAGAGCAACATCATTGATATATACAGAAAAAGAGTGGGGCCGAGGATTGAACCCTGTGGCACCCCCATAGAGACTTCCCAGAGGACCGGACAGCATGCCCTCCGATTTGACACACTGAACTCTCTGCAAAGTAATTGGTGAACCAGGCAAGGCAGTCATTTGAAAAACCGAGGCTACTGAGTCTGCCGATAAGAATATGGTGATTGACCGAGTCGAAAGCCTTGCAAGGTCGATGAAGACGGCTGCACAGTACTGTCTTTTATCGATGGCGGTTATGATATCGTTTAGTACCTTGAGCGTGGCTGAGGTGCACCCGTGACCGGCTCGGAAACCAGATTGCACAGCGGAGAAGGTACGGTGGGATTCGAGATGATCAGTGACCTGTTTGTTGACTTGGCTTTCAAGACCTTAGATAGGCAGGGCAGGATGGATATAGGTCTGTAACAGTTTGGGTCCAGGTGTCTCCCTTGAAGAGGGGGATGACTGCGGCAGCTTTCCAGTCCTTGGGGATCTCAGACGATATGAAAGAGAGGTTGAACAGGCTGGTAATAGGGGTTGCGACAATGGCGGCGGATAGTTTCAGAAATAGAGGGTCCAGATTGTCAAGCCCAGCTGATTTGTACGGGTCCAGGTTTGCAGCTCTTTCAGAACATCTGCTACCTGGATTTGGGTAAAGGAGAACCTGGAGAGGCTTGGGCGAGTAGCTGCGGGGGCGGAGCTGTTGGCCGAGGTTGGAGTAGCCAGGCGGAAGGCATGGCCAGCCATTGAGAAATGCTTGTTGAAGTTTTCGATAATCATGGATTTATTGGTGGTGACCGTGTTACCTAGCCTCAGTGCAGTGGGCAGCTGGGAGGAGGTGCTCTTGTTCTCCATGGACTTCACAGTGTCCCAGAACTTTTTGGAGTTGGAGCTACAGGATGCAAACTTCTGCCTGAAGAAGCTGGCCTTAGCTTTCCTGACTGACTGCGTGTATTGGTTCCTGACTTCCCTGAACAGTTGCATATCCCGGGGACTGTTCGATGCTATTGCAGTCCGCCACAGGATGTTTTTGTGCTGGTCGAGGGCAGTCAGGTCTGGAGTGAACCATGGGCTATATCTGTTCTTAGTTCTGCATTTTTTGAACGGAGCATGCTTATCTAAAATGGTGAGGGAAGTTACTTTTAAAGAATGACCAGGCATCCGTCAACTGACGGGATGAGGTCAATGTCCTTCCAGGATACCCGGGCCAGGTCGATTAGAAAGACCTGCTCACAGAAGTGTTTTAGGAGCGTTTAACAGTGATGAGGGTGGTCGTTTGACTGCGGCTCCGTAGCGGATACAGGCAATGAGGCAGTGATCGCTGAGATCCTGGTTGAAGACAGCGGAGCTGTATTTGGAGGCCAGTTGGTCAGGATGACGTCTATGAGGGTGCCCTTGTTTACAGATTTAGGGTTGTACCTGGTGGGTTCCTTGATGATTTGTGTGAGATTGAGGGCATCTAGCTTAGATTGTAGGACTGCCGGGGTGTTAAGCATATCCCAGTTTAGGTCACCTAACAGAACAAACTCTGAAGCTAGATGGGGGGCAATCAATTCACAAATGGTGTCCAGGGCATAGCTGGGTGCTGAGGGGGGTCGGTAGCAGGCGGCAACAGTGAGAGACTTATTTCTGGAGAGAGGAATTTTCAAGATTAGTAGTTCGAACTGTTTGGGTATGGACCTGGAAATTATGACATTACTTTGCAGGCTATCTCTGCAGTAGACTGCAACTCCTCCCCCTTTGGCAGTTCTATCTTGACGGAAGATGTTATAGTTGGGTATGGAAATCTCAGAATTTTTGCTGGCCTTCCTGAGCCAGGATTCAGACACGGCAAGGACATCAGGGTTAGCAGAGTGTGCTAAAGCAGTGAGTAAAATACACTTAGGGAGGAGGCTTCTGATGTTGACATGCATGAAACCAAGGCTTTTTCGATCACAGAAGTCAACAAATGAGGGTGCCTGGGGACATGCAGGGCCTGGGTTTACCTCCACATCACCCGGAACAGAGGAGGAGTAGTATGAGGGTGCGGCTAAAGGCTATCAAAACTGGTCGCCTAGAGCGTTGGGGACAGAGAATGAAAGGAGCAGATTTCTGGGCATGGTAGAATATATTCAGGGCATAATGCGCAGACAGGGGTATGGTGGGGTGCGGGTACAGCGGAGGTAAGCCCAGGCACTGGGTGATGATGAGAGGTTGTATCTCTGGACATGCTGGTTGTAATGGGTGAGGTCACCGCATGTGTGGGAGGTGGGACAAAGGAGGTATCAGGGGTATGAAGAGTGGATCTAGGGGCTCCATTGTAAACTAAAACAATGATAACTAACCTGAACAACAGTATACAAGGCATATTGACATTTGAGAGAGACATACAGTTATCACAGGTGTTGAATTGGGAGAGCTAGCTAAAACAGTAGCTAAAACAGTAGGTGAGACAACAACAGCTAATCAGCTAGCACAACAACAGCAGGTAAAATGGCGTAGGCTAGACAGGGGGGGGGGTCGGATTAACTACACACAGAGCCTGAGTGCGGCTGGGGCCGACAGATAAAACATAAACAAGCAGAATGGAGCACCGTGATTAATGGACAGTCTAGCACGCATCTAGCACGCATCAAGTTGAGCTATGTAGCCAAGTGATCAGTGTCCAGGGGGGCAGCGGTGGATGGGGCAGGGAAGCTGGACTGGCGAGTGTTATCCAGGTTAAAAAAACAGTTAGCAGTGGCTAACAATGACTAAATAGCTTGTAGCTAGTTAGCTGGTTAGCTTCTGGAGGTTCTTGAGTGTGTTCTAAAACTTAAAACTAATGGCGATTCCGTATCACATTGGGTGAGGCAGGTTACCGGAAGGTATAAACAAATTAAAAATCGAAATGGGAAAGTAAATATGGGTCCAGTGAGTGTTTGGGACGCGGCGATTCAGACGGTGAGCAGGCCTGTGCTAACAAGCTAACAGTTAGTAGGCCAGGGCTAAACAAGGTAGCAGTTAGCGGACCGGGGCTAAACCAGCTCGCAGTCCGAATTAGCAAGGGACGTCGCGATGGGGTGAGTCTGTTTATTCCTCTTCATGCGGTGACATCGATAGACTGGTCGAGGGTCCGGATATTGTAGCCCAGGAGTATGCTTCGGTGGTAGCACAGGAGCTCTGGCTGGGCTAGCTTCAAGCTAAGTGTGTGGAAACGCTAGCCAGGAGTAATCATCCGGGGTTGCGGTTAGCTAGATAGCTAGTTGTGAAGAATCCAGCTGAAAATGTTCCGTTTGCGGTGGGAATCCAGTGGGAATCTGGGGATAAAAAAATAATAGGTTTGTTATGCTCTGGTTAGAGTCGCGTTGTTCGAACTGGCGAGAGCTTTCCGAGCTAAAGGTTAGCTGATGACCGGTAAACTGAAGACCGCTAGCAATGGTTTGCTGACTGATAGCTGGTAGCTAGCTGGTAGTTAGCTGGCTAGCTTCAGTTGAGGGGTTTCGGATCCAAAGTAGATATAAGTACTTTAGAAGAAAATAGCTACATTGGGTGAGGCGGGTTGCAGGAGAGTATTTAGAAGTTGAGGTTTAACAAAAGGTTTAACAAAATGTTTTAAAAGATATGCTAAGAAAAATATGTTTAAAAATTTTAAAAATATTTTAAAAACGATATATACAAGGGACACGACACGACGTTCGACTGCTACGCCATCTTGGATAGGGATGGGGACTTACTCTCTCTCTCTCATATATATATATATATATATATATATATATATATATATATATATATATATAAACTCAACACCAACATCTATCATCACTGTTTCATTTGAAATACCACAACACTTGATTCATAATGCTTGGGTGTTTGGGGGGGGTCGACCCGGTAACGGGGTGCACGAGAGTGTGAGGAGCGTTGAGAAACTGCTCAGCAAAGGTGTGTGTGTGGGGAGATCAGATTAACACACACATGCATTTAAACACACACACACACACACACACACCACTATGTACTGAGATGAGTCTTCATGACTATAGCTGCATCATAAAAACAGACAACAGTAGATACTAATTTGCATGCAAAACTCTAAGGGTGACTGTTCCCATATTGTAGCAGTCTGGAGGAGTTCCAGAATGTTCTATCAATCATGTTTCCTCATATTATGTTTGTCATTGAGACGTGGTGTATACTGTATTTCAGAGGTTCAATGCATTTGGCCCAGAATGTGTTTTCTCTGGCAGAAAAAACAAGTGAAGTACTTTCTGTCTGTTTGTGTATTTGGACCATTGTATTTGCCAGTTGTGACACAGACTTTGGACTGCTGGAAAATGTGTGTGTGTGTGCTGCAGGTATGTACACATTGAGGATAAACTGCACCCCCCCTCTCCACCCCTTGATGTATGACATCACCAAACAGGTCAATTTGAATCAACTGTCTATCAACTGTCCATTTCAGGATTACACTGTGTGACGCCTTGTTTTCCAGGGACTTTTCTAGACTTTTTCAATGGTATTCAATTGGGAAAACGTAACGCAATGGTTTTCAGCACTGAAACACAATAAAAGGCATCTGGCAGAAGTAAATTCATCCACAAACACAAATGTAATTTTATATATCACCATGTTTTCACGAATTTCATGATATAATCGTGAAGTCCATTTAAAAGATTAGAGGTAAAAGAGAAGATGTGGTTACTTTCACAGGGTACAGACCAATGTAGTGCCAGACTAACACCAATACACTTTGTCTAAATAGATTGAATGGAGCTGTGGTCACACTGGACATCACAATGGGTATTGCTGCCACCTACAGGCTCAGAGTGGTCATAGAAAGTCTCAAACGACAATACACGACCTCACACCTGCAGATGCATGCCAAGTACAGAAAACATTAGTTTGTTCCGCTCTCCATCTCTCTGTGTCCAGTCCAGAGGAGGGAGAGGAGGACGTGTCTCTGTAGGAGAGTTGGCACAAGCAGAACAAGTGGACAGATGACTGCGATACATCCAAGTCAGACCCATCACCAACCACCATATACTTATGATCACTCTGATCACATATGCACTTTTATTGACTGAATGATTGATTTTATTTACGTTTAAGTTATTTAGCAGACACTTTTGTCCAGAGTGACTTATGTCTCCCTCTGTAGGACCAGATAACTGGGTTCAGGCTGGGACTTTGAGGTGTATTTAATCCCGAATCGGCATCACAACAGGCAGGGCCAGACACACCAAGAACAGGGTGGGAGAGACATTGTTCTGGGGGCGGACGGGGAACCTGGAGACAGGAGAACATTGCTGATGTCCTGTTGATAGAACACAACAGTCCACCACCAGTATAGGGGGCCATTATTGGGCATTTGATGTAGAAATAAACATTCATGTTTTTCAAACCTCTGTGTGTGTAATTCTACTTTGTAGAAGACAGCGCGGTACAGCAGCTACCCAGTGTATCACAGTGTGTATGAGACCTTTGAGTTGGTGGAGGTTCTACGACCCTTCCTTCCAGAAGCTCAGAGCTGTAGCTGGATGCCTCACCTTCCTATTGGCTGATTCCCAGCTCCTCAGCCTGGATGCTAGTCAATACGCTGGGTCGCTGACAAAGTGCTCCCACAACATCGCTCTGCTGGGACAGAAACACTGTGAAACATACAGGGTCTCATTTGGTAAGAGAAAACAACACACACAGACATTTACATACAGACACTCATTCTGAATGCCTCATCAGTTACAGTACTCTCATTCTACAGGTGAGACCCAGGTAGAGTCCACTCTCATTCTACAGGTGAGACCCAGGTAGAGTACACTCTCATTCTACAGGTGAGACCCAGGTAGAGTACACTCTCATTCTACAGGTGAGACCCAGGTACAGTACTCTTATTCTACAGGTGAGACCCAGGTATAGTACACTCTCATTCTACAGGTGAGACCCAGGTACAGTACTCTCATTCTACAAGTGAGACCCAGGTACAATACTCTCATTCTACAGGTGAGACCCAGGTACAGTATTCATTCTACAGGTGATACCCAGGTACAGTACTCATTCTACAGGTGAGACCCAGGTACAGTACTCTCATTCTACAGGTGAGAACCAGGTACAGTACTCTCATTCTACAGGTGAGACCCAGGTACAGTACTCTCATTCTACAGGTGAGACCCACATTCAGTGCTGTATAATACGTTTGATGTTATTGCCTCATATCTTCTCTTCCCTCTTTTCAGGCATGTGATCTTTACTCCCAGCAGTCATAACAAATACGCTGGTGAGTCCTTCCCTGGTATCTATGATGCGCTGTTCGACGTCGAGCAGTCAATCCTCAACAGGCGTGGGAGGAAGTGAGGCGGTAGATCAGCGTCGCTGCCGCCATGGCGCTCACACCCCCTGTCTAACACAATCACACCCCTGTCTAACACAATCACACCCCTGTCTAACACAATCACACTCCCTGCCTAACACAATCACACCCCTGCCTAACACAATCACACCCCCTGTCTAACACAATCACACCCCCTGCCTAACACAATCACACCCCCTGTCTAACACAATCACACCCCTGTCTAACACAATCACACCCCTGTCTAACACAATCACACCCCCTGTCTAACACAATCACACCCCTGTCTAAACACAATCAAACCCCCTGTCTAACACAATCACACCCCCTGTCTAACACAATCACACCCCTGCCTAACACAATCACACCCCTGCCTAACACAATCACACCCCCCTGCCTAACACAATCACACCCCTGTCTAACACAATCACATCCCCTGTCTAACACAATCACACCCCCTGCCTAACACAATCACACCCTCTGCCTAACACAATCACACCCCTGTCTAACACAATCACACCCCTTGCCTAACACAATCACACCCCCTGCCTAACACAATCACACCCCCTGCCTAACACAATCACACCCCCTGCCTAACACAATCACACCCCCTGTCTAACACAATCACACCCCTGCCTAACACAATCACACCCCTGCCTAACACAATCACACCCCCTGCCTAACACAATCACACCTCCTGCCTAACACAATCACATCCCCTGAGAAAGTCACACCCCCTGCCTAACACAATCACACCCCCTGCCTAACACAATCACACCCCTGCCTAACACAATCACACCCCCTGCCTAACACAATCACACCCCTGCCTAACACAATCACACCTCCTGCCTAACACAATCACACCCCTGCCTAACACAATCACACCCCTGCCTAACACAATCACACCCCTGTCTAACACAATCACATCCCTGTCTAACACAATCACACCCCCTGCCTAACACAATCACACCCTCTGCCTAACACAATCACACCCCTGTCTAACACAATCACACCCTTGCCTAACACAATCACACCCCTGCCTAACACAATCACACCCCCTGCCTAACACAATCACACCCCTGCCTAACACAATCACACCCCTGTCTAACACAATCACACCCCCCTGCCTAACACAATCACACCCCCTGCCTAACACAATCACACCTCCTGCCTAACACAATCACATCCCCTGAGAAAGTCACACCCCTGCCTAACACAATCACACCCCTGCCTAACACAATCACACCCCCTGCCTAACACAATCACACCCCTGCCTAACACAATCACACCCCCTGCCTAACACAATCACACACTCCTGCCTAACACAATCACACCCCCTGCCTAACACAATCACACCCCCTGCCTAACACAATCACACCCCTGAGAAAGTCACACCCCCCTGCCTAACACAATCACACCACCGGAGAAAGTCACACCCCCTGCCTAACACAATCACACCCCTGAGAAAGTCACACCCCCTGCCTAACACAATCACACCCCTGAGAAGTCACACCACCCCTGCCTAACACAATCACACCACCCCTGCCTAACACAATCACACCCCCTGAGAAAGTCACACCCCCTGCCTAACACAATCACACCCCCTGAGAAAGTCACACCACCCTGCCTAACACAATCACACCACCCCCTGCTGAACACAATCACACCACCTGAGAAAGTCACACCCCCTGCCTAACACTCTGTAGTATCTGAGCCAGTCTGAAGCCACATCCTCTCCCACCCTGCCTTACACTCTGTAGTATCTGAGCCAGTCTGAAGCCACATCCTCTCCCACCCTGCCTTACACTCTGTAGTATCTGAGCCAGTCTGAAGCCACATCCTCTCCCACCCTGCCTTACACTCTGTAGTATCTGAGCCAGTCTGAAGCCACATCCTCTCCCACCCTGCCTAACACTCTGTAGTATCTGAGCCAGTCTGAAGCCACATCCTCTCCCACCCTGCCTTACACTCTGTAGTATCTGAGCCAGTCTGAAACAACATCCTCTCCCCACCCTGCCCTTACACTCTGTAGTATCTGAGCCAGTCTGAAGCCACATCCTCTCCCACCCTGCCTTACACTCTGTAGTATCTGAGCCAGTCTGAAGCCACATCCTCTCCCACCCTGCCTTACACTCTGTAGTATCTGAGCCAGTCTGAAGCCACATCCTCTCCCACCCTGCCTTACACTCTGTAGTATCTGAGCCAGTCTGAAGCCACATCCTCTCCCACCCTGCCTTACACTCTGTAGTATCTGAGCCAGTCTGAAGCCACATCCTCTCCCACCCTGCCTTACACTCTGTAGTATCTGAGCCAGTCTGAAGCCACATCCTCTCCCACCCTGCCTTACACTCTGTAGTATCTGAGCCAGTCTGAAGCCACATCCTCTCCCACCCTGCCTTACACTCTGTAGTATCTGAGCCAGTCTGAAGCCACATCCTCTCCCACCCTGCCTTACACTCTGTAGTATCTGAGCCAGTCTGAAGCCACATCCTCTCCCACCCTGCCTTACACTCTGTAGTATCTGAGCCAGTCTGAAGCCACATCCTCTCCCACCCTGCCTTACACTCTGTAGTATCTGAGCCAGTCTGAAGCCACATCCTCTCCCACCCTGCCTTACACTCTGTAGTATCTGAGCCAGTCTGAAGCCACATCCTCTCCCACCCTGCCTTACACTCTGTAGTATCTGAGCCAGTCTGAAGCCACATCCTCTCCCACCCTGCCTTACACTCTGTAGTATCTGAGCCAGTCTGAAGCCACATCCTCTCCCACCCTGCCTTACACTCTGTAGTATCTGAGCCAGTCTGAAGCCACATCCTCTTACACCGCTGAACGTACCATGTGCTTTTAGTAAAACGTCTTTAAATAAAGTCATGGTTTGTGAGCGTTAACTCTCTGGTATGAAGATAGCCCAATGTCGGTTGATTCAGTCTGTGGGAGAGCACATAGCTTTATTTCCCTTGTATGAAAACAAACTACAGCAAGTAAAGAGGGAAACTAAATCACACATCTCAGAAGTGAGCAAAAACAATTAAAACCCAAAACAAGGACTGTTAAAGTAAGAGAACTTCATAAAGATAGGTTACATTTTCTGGAAGGCAACTAATATCAATAAATGGCACAAATATCCTCAAATGAAATTGACAAAGAACAGAAGGACTGTGTGTGGCATAAATGAAAAGGTATCAAACACATATGGAAACCACATTCAATTCCTTCCAGCCATTCCAATGAGCCCGTCCTCCTCTGGTGTGTGTGTGTGTGTTTGAGAACAGTTTACATTCTGACTGGCTGTCCCCAATTGCTCCTTAGATACAGATCCTGATGAGGGATGCTAGGGTGATAGCTGCCTGCATCTCTTTTCAAGTGAGGAGGTAGTAGGAAGGTTTACTGTGTTTCAGTAGGAAGACCTGATGGGTTACTGTGTTTCAGTAGGAAGACCTGATGGTTACTGTGTTTCAGTAGGAAGACCTGATGGTTTACTGTGTTTCAGTAGGAAGACCTGATGGTTTACTGTGTTTCAGTAGGAAGACCTGATGGTTTACTGTGTTTCAGTAGGAAGAACTGATGGTTTACTGTGTTTCAGTAGGTTTACTGTGTTTCAGTAGGAAGACCTGATGGTTTACTGTGTTTCAGTAGGTTTACTGTGTTTCAGTAGGAAGACCTGATGGTTTACTGTGTTTCAGTAGGAAGACCTGATGGTTTACTGTGTTTCAGTAGGAAGACCTGATGGTTTACTGTGTTTCAGTAGGTTTACTATGTTTCAGTAGGAAGAACTGATGGTTTACTGTGTTTCAGTAGGAAGACCTGATGGTTTACTGTGTTTCAGTAGGAAGACCTGATGGTTACTGTGTTTCAGTAGGAAGACCTGATGGTTACTGTGTTTCAGTAGGAAGACCTGATGGTTACTGTGTTTCAGTAGGAAGACCTGATGATTTACTGTGTTTCAGTAGGAAGACCTGATGGTTTACTGTGTTTCAGTAGGAAGACCTGATGGTTACTGTGTTTCAGTAGGAAGACCTGATGGTTACTGTGTTTCAGTAGGTTTACTGTGTTTCAGTAGGAAGACCTGATGGTTTACTGTGTTTCAGTAGGAAGAACTGATGGTTTACTGTGTTTCAGTAGGTTTACTGTGTTTCAGTAGGAAGACCTGATGGTTTACTGTGTTTCAGTAGGAAGACCTGATGGTTACTGTGTTTCAGTAGGAAGACCTGATGGTTACTGTGTTTCAGTAGGTTTACTGTGTTTCAGTAGGAAGACCTGATGGTTACTGTGTTTCAGTAGGAAGAACTGATGGTTACTGTGTTTCAGTAGGAAGACCTGATGGTTTACTGTGTTTCAGTAGGAAGAACTGGTGGTTACTGTGTTTCAGTAGGAAGAACTGGTGGTTTACTGTGTTTCAGTAGGTTTACTGTGTTTCAGTAGGAAGACCTGATGGTTTACTGTGTTTCAGTAGGAAGACCTGATGGTTTACTGTGTTTCAGTAGGTTTACTGTGTTTCAGTAGGAAGACCTGATGGTTTACTGTGTTTCAGTAGGTTTACTGTGTTTCAGTAGGAAGACCTGATGGTTTACTGTGTTTCAGTAGGAAGAACTGATGGTTACTGTGTTTCAGTAGGAAGAACTGGTGGTTTACTGTGTTTCAGTAGGTTTACTGTGTTTCAGTAGGAAGACCTGATGGTTTACTGTGTTTCAGTAGGTTTACTGTGTTTCAGTAGGAAGACCTGATGGTTACTGTGTTTCAGTAGGAAGAACTGATGGTTACTGTGTTTCAGTAGGTTTACTGTGTTTCAGTAGGAAGACCTGATGGTTACTGTGTTTCAGTAGGAAGAGCTGATGGTTACTGTGTTTCAGTAGGAAGACCTGATGGTTACTGTGTTTCAGTAGGAAGACCTGATGGTTACTGTGTTTCAGTAGGAAGACCTGATGGTTACTGTGTTTCAGTAGGAAGACCTGATGGTTACTGTGTTTCAGTAGGAAGACCTGATGGTTACTGTGTTTCAGTAGGAAGACCTGATGGTTACTGTGTTTCAGTAGGAAGACCTGTGGATGGTTACTGTGTTTCAGTAGGAAGACCTGATGGTTACTGTGTTTCAGTAGGACTGTGTTTCAGTAGGAAGACCTGATGGTTACTGTGTTTCAGTAGGAAGACCTGATGGTTACTGTGTTTCAGTAGGAAGACCTGATGGTTACTGTGTTTCAGTAGGAAGACCTGATGGTTACTGTGTTTCAGTAGGAAGACCTGATGGTTACTGTGTTTCACCTGATGGTTACTGTGTTTCAGTAGGAAGACCTGATGGTTACTGTGTTTCAGTAGGAAGACCTGATGGTTACTGTGTTTCAGTAGGAAGACCTGATGGTTTACTGTGTTTCAGTAGGAAGACCTGATGGTTTACTGTGTTTCAGTAGGAAGACCTGATGGTTACTGTGTTTCAGTAGGAAGACCTGATGGTTACTGTGTTTCAGTAGGTTTACTGTGTTTCAGTAGGAAGACCTGATGGTTACTGTGTTTCAGTAGGAAGAACTGATGGTTACTGTGTTTCAGTAGGAAGACCTGATGGTTTACTGTGTTTCAGTAGGTTTACTGTGTTTCAGTAGGAAGACCTGATGGTTTACTGTGTTTCAGTAGGAAGACCTGATGGTTACTGTGTTTCAGTAGGAAGACCTGATGGTTTACTGTGTTTCAGTAGGAAGACCTGATGGTTTACTGTGTTTCAGTAGGAAGACCTGATGGTTTACTGTGTTTCAGTAGGAAGACCTGATGGTTACTGTGTTTCAGTAGGAAGACCTGATGGTTACTGTGTTTCAGTAGGAAGACCTGATGGTTACTGTGTTTCAGTAGGAAGACCTGATGGTTACTGTGTTTCAGTAGGTTTACTGTGTTTCAGTAGGAAGACCTGATGGTTACTGTGTTTCAGTAGGAAGACCTGATGGTTACTGTGTTTCAGTAGGAAGACCTGATGGTTACTGTGTTTCAGTAGGAAGACCTGATGGTTTACTGTGTTTCAGTAGGAAGACCTGATGGTTTACTGTGTTTCAGTAGGAAGACCTGATGGTTACTGTGTTTCAGTAGGAAGACCTGATGGTTACTGTGTTTCAGTAGGAAGACCTGATGGTTACTGTGTTTCAGTAGGAAGACCTGATGGTTACTGTGTTTCAGTAGGTTTACTGTGTTTCAGTAGGAAGACCTGATGGTTTACTGTGTTTCAGTAGGAAGAACTGATGGTTTACTGTGTTTCAGTAGGTTTACTGTGTTTCAGTAGGAAGACCTGATGGTTTACTGTGTTTCAGTAGGAAGACCTGATGGTTTACTGTGTTTCAGTAGGAAGACCCTGATGGTTACTGTGTTTCAGTAGGAAGACCTGATGGTTACTGTGTTTCAGTAGGAAGACCTGATGATTTACTGTGTTTCAGTAGGAAGACCCTGATGGTTTACTGTGTTTCAGTAGGAAGACCTGATGGTTACTGTGTTTCAGTAGGAAGACCTGATGGTTACTGTGTTCAGTGGGTTGCACTGTGTTTCAGTAGGAAGACCTGATGGTTTACTGTGTTTCAGTAGGAAGAACTGATGGTTTACTGTGTTTCAGTAGGAAGACCTGATGGTTACTGTGTTTCAGTAGGAAGACCTGATGATTTACTGTGTTTCAGTAGGAAGACCTGATGGTTTACTGTGTTTCAGTAGGAAGACCTGATGGTTACTGTGTTTCCGTAGGAAGACCTGATGGTTACTGTGTTTCAGTAGGTTGGTTACTGTGTTTCAGTAGGTTTACTGTGTTTCAGTAGGAAGAACTGATGGTTACTGTGTTTCAGTAGGAAGAACTGATGGTTACTGTGTTTCAGTAGGAAGACCTGATGGTTTACTGTGTTTCAGTAGGAAGAACTGGTGGTTTACTGTGTTTCAGTAGGAAGAACTGGTGGTTTACTGTGTTTCAGTAGGAAGACCTGATGGTTTACTGTGTTTCAGTAGGAAGACCTGATGGTTTGTGTTTCAGTAGGTTTACTGTGTTTCAGTAGGTTTACTGTGTTTCAGTAGGAAGAACTGATGGTTTACTGTGTTTCAGTAGGAAGACCTGATGGTTTACTGTGTTTCAGTAGGAAGAACTGATGGTTACTGTGTTTCCAGTAGGAAGAACTGGTGGTTTACTGTGTTTCAGTAGGTTTACTGTGTTTCAGTAGGAAGACCTGATGGTTTTACTGTGTTTCAGTAGGAAGACCTGATGGTTTACTGTGTTTCAGTAGGAAGACCTGATGGTTTACTGTGTTTCAGTAGGTTTTACTGTGTTTCAGTAGGAAGACTCTACATGGTTTACTGTGTTTCAGTAGGAAGACCTGATGGTTTACTGTGTTTCGGTAGGAAGACCTGATGGTTTTACTGTGTTTCAGTAGGAAGAACTGATGGTTTACTGTGTTTCAGTAGGAAGAACTGGTGGTTTACTGTGTTTCCAGTGGTTTACTGTGTTTCAGTAGGAAGACCTGATGGTTTACTGTGTTTCAGTAGGAAGACCTGATGGTTTACTGTGTTTCAGTAGGAATAACTGATTACTGTGTTTCAGCAGGAAGACCTGATGGTTACTGTGTTTCAGTAGGAAGACCTGATGGCTTACTGTGTTTCCAGTAGGAAGACCTGATGGTTACTGTGTTTCAGTAGGAAGAACTTTACTGTGTTTCAGTAGGAACCTGATAGTTTACATGTTTCAGTAGGAAGAACTGATGGTTTTACTGTGTTTCAGTAGGTTTACTGTGTTTCAGTAGGAAGACCCGATGGTTTACTGTGTTTCAGTAGGTTTACTGTGTTTCAGTAGGAAGACCTGATGGTTTACTGTGTTTCAGTAGAGGAAGACCTGATGGTTTACTGTGTTTCAGTAGGTTTACTATGTTTCAGTAGGAAGAACTGATGGTTTACTGTGTTTCAGTGAGGAAGACCTGATGGTTTACTGTGTTTCCAGTAGAAGACCTGATGGTTACTGTGTTTCGGTAGGAAGACCTGATGGTTACTTGTGTTCCAGTAGGAGACCTGATGATTTACTGTGTTTCAGTGGAAGACCTGATGGTTACTGTGTTTCAGTAGGAAGACCTGATGGTTACTGTGTTTCAGTAGGAAGACCTGATGGTTACTGTGTTTCAGTAGGTTTACTGTGTTTCAGTAGGAAGACCTGATGGTTTACTGTGTTTCAGTAGGAAGACCTGATGGTTTACTGTGTTTCAGTAGGAAGACCTGATGGTTTACTGTGTTTCAGTAGGTTTACTGTGTTTCAGTAGGAAGAACTGGTGGTTTACTGTGTTTCAGTAGGTTTACTGTGTTTCAGTAGGAAGACCTGATGGTTTACTGTGTTTCAGTAGGAAGACCTGATGGTTTACTGTGTTTCAGTAGGAAGACCTGATGGTTTACTGTGTTTCAGTAGGAAGACCTGATGGTTACTGTGTTTCAGTAGGAAGACCTGATGGTTTACTGTGTTTCAGTAGGAAGACCTGATGGTTTACTGTGTTTCAGTAGGAAGACCTGATGGTTTACTGTGTTTCAGTAGGAAGACCTGATGGTTACTGTGTTTCAGTAGGAAGACCTGATGGTTACTGTGTTTCAGTAGGAAGACCTGATGGTTACTGTGTTTCAGTAGGAAGACCTGATGGTTACTGTGTTTCAGTAGGTTTACTGTGTTTCAGTAGGAAGACCTGATGGTTACTGTGTTTCAGTAGGAAGACCTGATGGTTACTGTGTTTCAGTAGGAAGACCTGATGGTTACTGTGTTTCAGTAGGAAGACCTGATGGTTTACTGTGTTTCAGTAGGAAGACCTGATGGTTTACTGTGTTTCAGTAGGAAGACCTGATGGTTACTGTGTTTCAGTAGGAAGACCTGATGGTTACTGTGTTTCAGTAGGAAGACCTGATGGTTACTGTGTTTCAGTAGGTTTACTGTGTTTCAGTAGGAAGACCTGATGGTTACTGTGTTTCAGTAGGAAGAACTGATGGTTACTGTGTTTCAGTAGGAAGACCTGATGGTTTACTGTGTTTCAGTAGGAAGAACTGGTGGTTACTGTGTTTCAGTAGGAAGAACTGGTGGTTTACTGTGTTTCAGTAGGTTTACTGTGTTTCAGTAGGAAGACCTGATGGTTTACTGTGTTTCAGTAGGAAGACCTGATGGTTTACTGTGTTTCAGTAGGTTTACTGTGTTTCAGTAGGAAGACCTGATGGTTTACTGTGTTTCAGTAGGTTTACTGTGTTTCAGTAGGAAGACCTGATGGTTTACTGTGTTTCAGTAGGAAGAACTGATGGTTACTGTGTTTCAGTAGGAAGACCTGATGGTTACTGTGTTTCAGTAGGTTTACTGTGTTTCAGTAGGAAGACCTGATGGTTTACTGTGTTTCAGTAGGAAGAACTGATGGTTTACTGTGTTTCAGTAGGTTTACTGTGTTTCAGTAGGAAGACCTGATGGTTTACTGTGTTTCAGTAGGTTTACTGTGTTTCAGTAGGAAGACCTGATGGTTTACTGTGTTTCAGTAGGAAGACCTGATGGTTTACTGTGTTTCAGTAGGTTTACTATGTTTCAGTAGGAAGACCTGATGGTTTACTGTGTTTCAGTAGGAAGACCTGATGGTTTACTGTGTTTCAGTAGGAAGACCTGATGGTTACTGTGTTTCAGTAGGAAGACCTGATGGTTACTGTGTTTCAGTAGGAAGACCTGATGATTTACTGTGTTTCAGTAGGAAGACCTGATGGTTTACTGTGTTTCAGTAGGAAGACCTGATGGTTACTGTGTTTCAGTAGGAAGACCTGATGGTTACTGTGTTTCAGTAGGTTTACTGTGTTTCAGTAGGAAGACCTGATGGTTTACTGTGTTTCAGTAGGAAGAACTGATGGTTTACTGTGTTTCAGTAGGTTTACTGTGTTTCAGTAGGAAGACCTGATGGTTTACTGTGTTTCAGTAGGAAGACCTGATGGTTTACTGTGTTTCAGTAGGTTTACTGTGTTTCAGTAGGAAGAACTGGTGGTTTACTGTGTTTCAGTAGGTTTACTGTGTTTCAGTAGGAAGACCTGATGGTTTACTGTGTTTCAGTAGGAAGACCTGATGGTTTACTGTGTTTCAGTAGGAAGACCTGATGGTTACTGTGTTTCAGTAGGAAGACCTGATGGTTTACTGTGTTTCAGTAGGAAGACCTGATGGTTTACTGTGTTTCAGTAGGAAGACCTGATGGTTACTGTGTTTCAGTAGGAAGACCTGATGGTTACTGTGTTTCAGTAGGAAGACCTGATGGTTACTGTGTTTCAGTAGGAAGACCTGATGGTTACTGTGTTTCAGTAGGCTTTACTGTGTTTCAGTAGGAAGACCTGATGGTTACTGTGTTTCAGTAGGAAGACCTGATGGTTACTGTGTTTCAGTAGGAAGACCTGATGGTTACTGTGTTTCAGTAGGAAGACCTGATGGTTTACTGTGTTTCAGTAGGAAGACCTGATGGTTTACTGTGTTTCAGTAGGAAGACCTGATGGTTACTGTGTTTCAGTAGGAAGACCTGATGGTTACTGTGTTTCAGTAGGAAGACCTGATGGTTACTGTGTTTCAGTAGGAAGACCTGATGGTTACTGTGTTTCAGTAGGTTTACTGTGTTTCAGTAGGAAGACCTGATGGTTACTGTGTTTCAGTAGGAAGAACTGATGGTTTACTGTGTTTCAGTAGGTTTACTGTGTTTCAGTAAGAAGACCTGATGGTTTACTGTGTTTCAGTAGGTTTACTGTGTTTCAGTAGGAAGACCTGATGGTTTACTGTGTTTCAGTAGGTTTACTGTGTTTCAGTAGGAAGAACTGGTGGTTTACTGTGTTTCAGTAGGTTTACTGTGTTTCAGTAGGAAGACCTGATGGTTTACTGTGTTTCAGTAGGAAGACCTGATGGTTTACTGTGTTTCAGTAGGAAGACCTGATGGTTACTGTGTTTCAGTAGGAAGACCTGATGGTTTACTGTGTTTCAGTAGGAAGACCTGATGGTTTACTGTGTTTCAGTAGGAAGACCTGATGGTTACTGTGTTTCAGTAGGAAGACCTGATGGTTACTGTGTTTCAGTAGGAAGACCTGATGGTTACTGTGTTTCAGTAGGAAGACCTGATGGTTACTGTGTTTCAGTAGGTTTACTGTGTTTCAGTAGGAAGACCTGATGGTTACTGTGTTTCAGTAGGAAGACCTGATGGTTACTGTGTTTCAGTAGGAAGACCTGATGGTTACTGTGTTTCAGTAGGAAGACCTGATGGTTTACTGTGTTTCAGTAG
Source organism: Oncorhynchus keta (assembly GCF_023373465.1). NCBI lineage: Eukaryota > Metazoa > Chordata > Actinopteri > Salmoniformes > Salmonidae > Oncorhynchus > Oncorhynchus keta. Next base: position 11,489,819 of record NC_068421.1, on the reverse strand, counting down.
GAAGACCTGATGGTTTACTGTGTTTCAGTAGGAAGACCTGATGGTTACTGTGTTTCAGTAGGAAGACCTGATGGTTACTGTGTTTCAGTAGGTTTACTGTGTTTCAGTAGGAAGACCTGATGGTTACTGTGTTTCAGTAGGAAGAACTGATGGTTACTGTGTTTCAGTAGGAAGACCTGATGGTTTACTGTGTTTCAGTAGGCTTTACTGTGTTTCAGTAGGAAGACCTGATGGCTTACTGTGTTTCAGTAGGAAGACCTGATGGTTACTGTGTTTCAGTAGGAAGACCTGATGGTTTACTGTGTTTCAGTAGGAAGACCTGATGGTTTACTGTGTTTCAGTAGGAAGACCTGATGGTTTACTGTGTTTCAGTAGGAAGACCTGATGGTTACTGTGTTTCAGTAGGAAGACCTGATGGTTACTGTGTTTCAGTAGGAAGACCTGATGGTTTACTGTGTTTCAGTAGGAAGACCTGATGGTTACTGTGTTTCAGTAGGTTTACTGTGTTTCAGTAGGAAGACCTGATGGTTACTGTGTTTCAGTAGGAAGACCTGATGGTTACTGTGTTTCAGTAGGAAGACCTGATGGTTACTGTGTTTCCAGCAGGAAGACCTGATGGTTTACTGTGTTTCAGTAGGAAGAACTGATGGTTTACTGTGTTTCAGTAGGAAGACCTGATGGTTACTGTGTTTCAGTAGGAAGACCTGATGGTTACTGTGTTTCAGTAGGAAGACCTGATGGTTACTGTGTTTCAGTAGGAAGACCTGATGGTTACTGTGTTTCAGTAGGTTTACTGTGTTTCAGTAGGAAGACCTGATGGTTTACTGTGTTTCAGTAGGAAGAACTGATGGTTTACTGTGTTTCAGTA
>NC_068421.1:11394974-11488851 GCF_023373465.1 Oncorhynchus keta | reverse complement strand
GTGTTTCAGTAGGAAGACCTGATGGTTTACTGTGTTTCAGTAGGAAGACCTGATGGTTTACTGTGTTTCTAGGTGTTTCAGACCTGATGGTTTACTGTGTTTCAGTAGGAAGAACTGATGGTTACTGTGTTTCAGTAGGTTTACTGTGTTTCAGTAGGAAGACCTGATGGTTACTGTGTTTCAGTAGGAAGAACTGATGGTTACTGTGTTTCAGTAGGAAGACCTGATGGTTACTGTGTTTCAGTAGGTTTACTGTGTTTCAGTAGGAAGACCTGATGGTTACTGTGTTTCAGTAGGAAGACCTGATGGTTACTGTGTTTCAGTAGGAAGACCTGATGGTTACTGTGTTTCAGTAGAAGTTTACTGTGTTTCAGTAGGAAGACCTGATGGTTACTGTGTTTCAGTAGGAAGACCTGATGGTTACTGTGTTTCAGTAGGAAGACCTGATGGTTTACTGTGTTTCAGTAGGAAGAGCTGATGGTTACTGTGTTTCAGTAGGAAGACCTGATGGTTACTGTGTTTCAGTAGGAAGACCTGATGGTTACTGTGTTTCAGTAGGAAGACCTGATGGTTACTGTGTTTCAGTAGGAAGACCTGATGGTTATCGCCTTCAGAAAGTGTTTCAGTGAAGTTTAACCTCCGCATTCTGAGTAGCATGTCAGAAATAAATACTGCTCTCAGCCGATATTCAACAGGTTCACTAAAACATATGGGAGGAGCATGTACCATGTGATTGATTTCGTTCTGTCTAGTTCTACGCCTTTCCAATCCCATTCCCCCCCTCAGTTGGCGTGTCTGTGGGAGAGGGCAGGTCCAGACGGGCCCAGGTGATTGGCTCCCCCTTCCCCATAGAGATCTCCATCTTGGAAGACATCATGTTCACCACACTGCTAGTCACATCGATCACCTAGGAGACATGAGAGGGAGATGAACGATGACTACCACAGAGATCCTATTAAAGGACTTAAGAGTTGTAATAGTTACTTTATATGATGATTTCTGCCTATCCACACTGTCACAATGAACAGCTCATTAACCTCATCACTCGTTACCACCATCATCTTCGTCACTCACCCCCCATAAGTTGATCTTCTGCTCAAACTCCTTCTCTCCCTCAAAGACCACACGGATGATCACCTAGAACACAGATATACTAACCACTGACACAAAAGGCAAGCATTTTCAAATATCTGTTTGCCTGTGTGTGGTGTGTACCGTGGTGCCGTTGGCCTCTGCATAGCTGAGCTCTGGTAGAGAGTTCTTGGCATAGATCGAGATGATGACCTGGCCGCCTGTCTGGTGCCAATCAAACCTACACGGTACCACCTTCATCCCCTGGAGGGGGCAGAGAGAAATACATAGGGGGGGCATGCGCACTTCTGATTGTGTGAATCTGTCTGAGTCAGTGCCTGAGCTAAACTCTGAAGGGGTGCTGACCTTGTCTGGTTTCCTCCAGAGGTGACTTCCTGTGGTGCAGCCCTCCTGGGCCAGGAAACAGTTAAAGTCAGGTGACTTCCTCCTACAGCAGCTCCAGAACTTCATCCTGACAGACAGGGGACAAGCCCAGAGCAGAGGCCAAAAGCAGTCATTGATCACACATCTATCCAGATATACTGTACAGGAGGAGGACATCAGAATCTCAAGTGTTTTTGGGTCTCACCCCTCGTGGAAGTTAGGGACTCCAGGGTGGTGTTTACACTTCTCCTCGTTACTCCCTGGACCAGAGAAAGACTGCAAGGGAGAGAAACCAGGACACACACCAACACAATACACTAAATCAAAACAGCTATTCATCTCATCACTCTCTGAGCCATGACTGGTAACTTCTACACACACTGAGACATGGAGTAGTACTCTACCTTGGAGCAGCCTCCATTCTTACAGGACGTGCCAATCTTCACCTCCTCTTCGTCTAGTGAGAGACAGTGACAGAGAGCCTGTGAGCCACCCACCTCTCAATCCTATCAGAGCCAGGTTAAAGGTCCATTATGACAGCAGCATACCTGTGTTGTGAGGCTGCCTGCTCTCTGCCAGCTGGACTTTCTGCAGAGCCTGTCTCAGAGAGGAGAACACCTTCTGCTGAAGTCTGACCAGGGGCTCATCACCACTGAAACACACACACGCATGATCACTAAGGATAAACACAAACTGTGTGTGTGTCACCTGAGTAACGTGTGTTACCTGGGTCTGTGTATCAGCTCTAGTGGTTTAGGAGCCTGAATGATATAGGGGTCACCACGGGGTTTTAGCTCCTCCCCTCTGAGCTTGTCACCTCCGGCCGGCTCCACTGGCTTCTCTCTGTTATGGATACCTCTGCTGCAGCCCTGAGGAGAGAAACACACCCTTCAACTTTAGCATATCCACATGTAATACTGAACACTTCTGAAACTTTACAAAGGCCTCTTCTCTTCTATCTCGGGGAGGGAGCAGACATCTCTTCTTTCTCGGGGAGGGAGCAGACATCTCTTCTATCTCGGGAGGGAGCAGACATCTCTTCTATCTCGGGGAGGGAGCAGACATCTCTTCTATCTCGGGGAGGGAGCAGACATCTCTTCTATCTCGGGGAGGGAGCAGACATCTCTTCTATCTCGGGGAGGGAGCAGACATCTCTTCTATCTCGGGGAGGGAGCAGACATCTCTTCTATCTCGGGGAGGGAGCAGACATCTCTTCTATCTCGGGGAGGGAGCAGACATCTCTTCTATCTCGGGGAGGGAGCAGACATCTCTTCTATCTCGGAGAGGGAGCAGACAGAGCCGGGGGGGGGTTAACTCACCTCTATGCTGAGGAAGTCTGAGAAGTCCGTGGTGCGTCTCGTGCAGCAGGACCAGCCCTACAGGACAGTCAGGTCAATACGGGTTCATTACCCACACAGTCAATAGTCTATAAAAACATCTTTATCCACCTCGTTTCCTCTCCTTCATCTGCTTTTATCACCTATGTTTTGTGTTCAGGTAAGTGGAGATGAATGAGAGGTGATTAGCAGAGGACACCACTGTACATTTACCAGATGCTTTTATCCAGAGCAACTTCCAGGAGAAAGTGCCTTGCTCAAGGGCACGTCGGCAGATGTCTCACCTAGTCGTCGCTGGGATTCGAACCAGCAGCCTTACCGTTATTGTCCCAACAGTCTTACTCACATACTGTGTTTAGTGGTTCTGTCAGGGTAAGGTTGACCCCTACCTTAAGAGCATCGTGAAAAACAGGCACGCCAGGGTGAAAGGTACAGGCATCTATGGAGAAGAACATTCATTAATATGATAGAGCAAAATACGGACATAACTATCTAGCTTCATAAAACATATGAAAAATATATATTTCATTGTATCAACACTTTCCTTTCAGATCATACAAAAAAAATGTCGGTGATCCGCCCTGGTTATATTTACGTCTCCAACGTGTTTCATGCGATTCCGTAACCGGAGTAGCGCACAAAAATCCACAAAGGCACACGTTTGCAGCTGTCACTTGCTAATAGTAAAGAACGTGTACAATATCTAACATTCAACTATTCCTAAACTGAGAATGCCATGTGTAGACATTCATAGTTTGTTATACACAGCCAGTTAAATTCCTTTTTAGCTCCACTTACCACCAGCGTTGTCGTCTGGGTCAAATCGTTGTCCGCAACCTTTGTTGTAGCACATCAACGTCATGATGAACGAACTGAGATAACTCGTCGGGCTATTAAAATATACTATATTCAATTAGGATGTAAAGCAACCAGATGTTTAATACAATATTTTGATCTATATTATGCAGTTAATAAGCCTGCCTGGCCACCTGTTTCCTCCTGTACATTTGCCGCACACAGTTCCGGGAAAAGCCGGTGGAGTTCGGGAACTTTCGTTAACCAGCCAGCCAGTGTTGTTTGCAGGCTTGTACGAAGAGACGAAGCAAGATAAATAACTGCACTCAATCTGTCAATATCTTTCTTCTCCAGCAGGTGGCGTGTTTTCGCTCTCATCGAGCAAGGAGTTTTTGTATGGAGGTCAATAAGTGTCGAATTTGGTTAACAAACAATGTAATTGTTTATTTGATCAAATAGATGTTTTGTAATGATTAGGATGTTACGAGAGAGAGAGAGGGAGACGACAGAGAGAGGGAAGGAAGAGAGGGAGACAGAGAGAGGGAAGGAAGAGAGGGAGACAGAAAGAGGGAAGGAAGAGAGGGAGACAGAAAGAGAGAAGGAAGAGAGGGAGACAGAAAGAGAAGGAAGAGAGGGAGACAGAGAGAGGGAAGGAAGAGAGGGAGACAGAAAGAGAGAAGGAAGAGAGGGAGACAGAAAGAGAAGGAAGAGAGGGAGACAGAGAGAAGGAAGAAAGAGAGGGAGACAGAGAGAGAGAAGGAAGAGAGGGAAGGAATAGAGGGAGACAGAGAAGGAAGGAAGAGAGGGAAGGAAGAGAGGGAGACAGAGAGGGAAGGAAGAGAGGGAGAGAGAAGGAAGAGGGTATCTCAGTTATTTAAATTACTTTTCAATTCCTTTATTTTAAGAAAAAAAAACAAGTAGTTAAATATGGGAATGTATTTGGAAATACGTGTGGACATTTTTAGATAAAACTCAAATACACCGATTCAAATACACTCCCATGCATTTAACCCATTTATTAAATACATATTTTAATAGTGGTGTAAAGTACTACTTAAGTATTTTTGGGGGGTATCTGTACTTTACTGTTTATATTTTGGACAACTTTTAATTTTACTTCACTACATTCCTAAAGAAAATATGTACTTATTACATTTTTCCCTGACATCCAAAAGTACTCATTACATTTTGAATGCTTAGCAGGACAGGAAAATTGTCAAATTCCCACACTTATCAACATCCCTGGTCATCTCTACTGCCTCTGAGCTGGAGGACTCACTAAACAGAGAACATCCCCGGTCATCTCTACTGCCTCTGATCTGGAGGACTCACTAAACATTATTACTAGTTTGTAAATTAAGTATGTTGGAGTGGGCCCCTGGCTTAAAAAAAAACAAGATAATTGTGTTGTCTGGTTTGCTTAATATAAGGATTTTGAAATTATTTATACTTTTACAATTAATACTTAAGTATATTTTAGCAATTACATTTATTTTTGATACTTAAGTATATTTAAAACCAAATACTTTTAGACTTTTACTCAAGTTTCACTTTTACTTGAGTCATTTTATATTAAGATATCTTTACTTTTACTACAGTATGACTTGTGTAGTTTTTCCACTACTGTATTTGAAAGGATTTTCAAATACAATTTGGTTGACTATTATTATTATTATAACCATTCAAACACAAAGCAATTGTTTTGGGCTGTGTATTTTCAAATGGTGTGCAAATGTGCAAATGGTGTGAGGAGGTAAGGCAATAAATAGGCCATAGTAGCAAAGTAATTACAAATGAGCAGAATTACACTGGAGTGAGCAGATGATGATGTGCAAGTAGAAATAATGGTGTGCAAAAGAGCAGAAAAGTAAATAAAAACAATATGGGGATGAGGTAGGTAGATTGGGTGGGCTATTTACAGATGGGCTATGTACAGCTGCAGCGATTGTTTAGCTGCTCAGAAAGCTGATGTTTAAAGTTAATGAGAGAAATATGTGTCCAGCTTCAGCGATTTTTGCAATTCGTTCCAGTCACGGGCAGCAGAGAACTGGAAGGAAAGGCGGCCAAAGGAGGTGTTTGCTTTGGGGATGACCAGTGAGATATACCTGCTGGAGCACGTGCTACGGGTGGGTGTTGTTATCATGACCAGTGAGCTGAGATAAGGCGGAGCTTTACCTAGCATAGAATTATAGATGACCTGGAGCCAGTGGGTTTGGCGACGAATATGTAGCGAGGTCCAGCCAACGAGAGCATACAGGTCGCAGTGGTGGGTGGTATAAGGGGCTTTGGTAACAAAACGGATGGCACTGTGATAGACTGCATCCAGTTTGCTGAGTAGAGTATTGGAGGCTATTTTGTAGATGACATTGCCAAAGTCGAGGATCGGCAGGATCGGCAGTTTTACTAAGGTATGTTTGGCGGCGTGAGTGAAAGAGGCTTTGTTGCGAAATAGAAAGCCGATTGTAGATTTGATTTTGGATTGGAGATGTTTAATATGAGTCTGTAAGGAGAGTTTACTGTCTAGCCAGACACCTAGGTATTTGTAGTTGTCCAAATATTCTAGGTCAGAACGTCCAGAGTAGTGATGCCAGTCGGCAGGCGGGTGCAGGCAGCGAACGGTTGAGAGTATACATTTAGCTTAACTAGCGTTGGAGGCCACGGAAGGAGTGTTGTAATGGCTTTGAAACTCGTTTGGAGGTTAGTTAACACAGTGTCCAAAGAGGGGCCAGATGTATACAGAATGGTGTTGTCTGGTTAGAGGTGGATCAGGGAATCACCCGCAGCAAGAGTGACATCGTTGATATATACAGAGAAAAGGGTTGGCCCAAGAATTGAACCCTGTGGTACCCCCATAGAGATTGCCAGAGGTCCGGAAAACAGGCCCTCCGATTTGACACACTGAACTCTGTCTGTGAAGTGGCTGGTGAACCAGGCGAGGCAGTCATTTGAGAAACCAAGGCTGTTGAGTCTGCCGATAAAAATGCAGTGATTGACAGGGTCGAAAGCCTTGGCCAGGTTGATGAAGACGGCTGCACAGTACTGTCTTTTTTAGATGGCGGTTATTATATGGTTTAGTACCTTGAGCGTGGCTGAGGTGCACCCGTGACCAGCTCGGAAACCGGAGTGTACAGTGGAGAAGGTACAGTGGGATTCTAAATGGTCGGTGATCTGTTTATTAACTTGGCTTTCGAAGACTTTAGAAAGGCAGGGCATGATGGATGTAGGTCTATAACAGTTTGGATCTAGAGTGTCACACCCTTTGAAGAGGGGGATGACCACGGCAGCTTCCCAATCTTTAGGGATCTCGGACGATACGAAAGAGAGGTTGAACAGACTGGTAGGTTGCAACAATGGCGGCGGATAAATTTAGAAAGAGAGGGTCCAGATTGTCTAGCCCAGCTGATTTGTAGGGGTCCAGGTTTTGCAACTCTTTCAGAACATCTGCTATCTGGATTTGGGTGAAGGAGAAGCTGGGGAGGATCAGGCAAGTAGCTGCGGGGGGTGCGGAGCTGTTGGCCTGGGTTGGGGTAGCAAGAAGGAAAGTATGGCCAGCCGTAGAGAAATGCTTGTTGAAATTATCTGTGGTGACCGTGTTTCCTAGCCTCAGTGCAGTGGGCAGCTGGGAGGAGATGCTCTTGTTCTCCATGGACTTTACAGTGTCCCAAAACGTTTTGGAGTCAGAGCTACAGGGTGCAAATTTCTGTTTGAAAAAGCTAGCCTTTGCTTTCCTGACTGACTGCGTGTATTGGTTCCTGACTTCCCTGAACAGTTGCATATCGCGGGGACTATTCGATGCTATTGCAGTATCTGTTCTTAGTTCTACTTTTTTTGAAAGGGGCATGCTTATTTAAGATGGTGGGGAAATTACTTTTAAAGAATGACCAGGCATCCTCAACTAACGGGATGAGGTCAATATCCATCCAGGATACCCCGGCCAGGTCGATTAGAAAGGCCTGCTCGCAGAACTGTTTAAGGGAGCGTTTGACAGTGATGAGGGGTGGTCGTTTGACTGCGGACCCATAGTGGATGCAGGCAATGAGGCAGTGATCACTGAGATCCTGATTGAAAACAGCAGAGGTGTATTTAGAGGGCTTGTTGGTCAGGATGATATCTATGAGGGTGCACATGTTTATGGATTTAGGGTTGTACCTGGTGGGTTCCTTGATAATTTGAGATTGAGGGCATCTAGCTTAGATTGTAAGACTGCCGGGGTGTTAAGCATATCCGAGTTTAGGTTACATAACAGAACAAACTCTGAAGATAGATGAGGGGCAATCAATTCACATATGGTGTCCAGGGCACAGCTGGGAGCTGAGGGGGGTCTATAACAGGCGGCAACATTGAGACTTATTTTTGGAGAGATTCATTTTTAAAGTTAGAAGCTCAAACTGTTTGGGTGTAGACCTGGAAAGTATGACAGAACTTTGCAAGCTATCTCTGCAGTAGATTGCAACTCCTCCCCCTTTGGCAGTTCTATCTTGACAGAAAATGTTGTAGTTGGGTATGAAAATCTCAGAATTGTTGGTGGCCTTCCTAAGCCAGGATTCAGACATGGCAAGGACATCAGGGTTGGCGGAGTGTGCTAAAACAGTGAGTAAAACAAACTTAGGGAGGAGGCTTCTGATGTTAACATGCATGAAACCAAGGTTTTTTTGAATACAGAAGTCAAGAAATGAGAGTGCCTGGGGACACGCTGGGCCTGGGTTAACCTCCACATCACCCGAGGAGCAGGATCAGGGTACGGCTAAAGGCTTTCCAAACTGGCCGTCTAGTGCGTTGGGGACAGAGAATAAAAGGAGCAGATTTCAGGGCGTGGTAGAATAGATTCAGGGCATAATGTGCAGACAGGGGTATGGTGGGGTGCAGGTACAGTGGAGGTAAGCCAATGAGAGGTTGCATCTCTGGACACGCTGGTTATACAGGGTGAAGTCACCGCACGTGACAAATTGCAAAAATCGCTGAAGTTGGAGACTTTTATCTCCCTCACCAACTTCAAACATCTGCTATCTGAGCAGCTAACTGATCGCTGCAGCTGTACATAGTCTATCGGTAAATAGCCCATCCAATTTACCTACCTCATCCCCATACTGTTTATATTTATTTACTTTTCTGCTCTTTTGCACACCAATATCTCTACCTGTACATGACCATCTGATCATTTATCACTCCAGTGTTAATCTGCAAAATTGTAATTATTATTGTAATTATTCACCTACCTCCCCTTTTGCATACATTGTATATAGACTCCCCTTTTTTTCTACTGTGTTATTGACTTGTTAATTGTTTACTCCATGTGTAACTCTGTGTTGTCTGTTCACACTGCTATGCTTTATCTTGGCCAGGTCGCAGTTGTAAATGAGAACTTGTTCTCAACTAGTCTACCTGGTTAAATAAAGGTGAAATAAAAAAAAATGTGTGGGAGGTGGGACAAAGGAGGTATCTGAGGCATGTAGAGTGGGACTAGGGGCTCCGCATGTAAACTAGAATGATAACTATCCTAAACAACAGTATACAAGGCATATTGACATTTGAGAGACAAAGCGAGGCATAAAGCAATCACAGGTGTTGATTGGGAGAGCTAGCTAAGACAACGGGTAAGACAACAGCTAATCAGCTAAGACAACAGGTAAAATGGCGATGAATGGGCAGAGGTTCGGTTAACTCCAACCAGGACCGGAGTTCGGGACTAGGGCTGACAGATAAACAAAAAATTAACAAAGTGGAATACCGTGATAAATTAACAGTCCAGCAGGCATCAGCTATGTAGCCAGTATGTGTGTAATACCCAGTGATATCATAGTGTGAGTGGTGAAGAGTTGTGTTGCACAGCCAGAAGAGGACTTGCCTCCCCTCAGAGCCTGGTTCCTCTCAAGGTTTCTTCCTAGGTTCTGGCCTTTCTAGGGAGTTTTTCCTAGCCACCGTACCTCTACACCTGCATTGCTTGCTGTTTGGGTTTTTAGGCTGTGTTTCTGTAGAGCACTTTGAGATATCAGCTGATGTAAGGACTTTATACATTTGATTTGGAGTTGTGTAGTTCCAGTTTCCCAGAAAAGCTCTGAGCCTCTGATGTTCTCGTCCTCTTCTACACAGAAGTCATAACTGGAGGGAGGCCTCACCTGGTTCCAGCTCCCCTGCAGGATCCTGACAGAAAATAAAACTGATTCACTCTTCTCTAAAGGTGTATTACTAATTGCGTAGGCTGTGGTTGGTTTCCCAAAATGACAGTTGGACCTGGAAAGGCCAGTTATGAAAGTCTGCTAACAGCCTCTAGCTGTAACCAGATGTACATGTTTCTCTAGCAGCCTCCAGCTGTAACCAGATGTACCCATTTCTCTAACCAGGTAGCTAACAGCCTCCAGCTGTAACCAGATGTACCCATTTCTCTAACCAGGTAGCTAACAGCCTCCAGCTGTAACCAGATGTACCCATTTCTCTAACAGCCTCCAGCTGTAACCAGATGTACATGTTTCTCTAGCAGCCTGGGGTCACAACAAATTAAAACTTTACATTAAGATGACCAAAGGGAAAATAGCTCCAATGACTCATTTATTGTTGAAACATGATAACACACGGACTCATTCATCGGACTGTAAAATCGTTCAAACACTTGTTTTCCAGGGGCCCAACAGTGATACTGGTCCACTCATCTCACCAGTCCATTTCGGGTCCACTAACAGGCTCAAATCACAAGTCTCCTGTGACTGGGAAGAGATTCTGTCGGTGAAATGAATGAAGTGGCAGGGGGTTGAAGTAGGTAGGTAGGCTGACTATGGCCTGGTGGTACTTGTAACCTTCAGATTGTATAACAGACCAAATTAAGACACTGGCAGGTTGACTTTCTGGACAGAATTTAATCAAACGCCTTTGAAAATAATCCCAAACTATACAGTCGAATCCCCTACTCACAAATTAATGACTGTGTAGTATTTGAGAATGGAAATCTTTCTCTATGGAATTTCTGAGCATTAAATCCAGACTGTTATTTTGGATTAAGTCGCACTGCCATAAGGTAAAAGGTGGAATTCCCTTCACAAAACTTCACCTTTCAAAATATTTGCTAGATTGTTTTATACGTTTTATTTGAAAGACAATACATGTGTGTGTGTGTGTGTGTGTGTGTGTATATATATATATATATATTATTATATATATATATATATATGATACAAAAAGGTTTTAAAGCTAAAAGGGTGGGGGGGGCTTTAAAAAGCCAAAGATGAGATGACAAAGTCCAAGCGTAATGCATCATCATCATCATCATCATCATCATGATTCAGTGTACCAGGTATACACGTACAGTAGGTGACCTAGAACAGTATTGGATACCTCACCACCCCATTGAACAGGGCTTAACTAATACAATTACATCATTAGGAGGTCAAATTAAATATTAGATTGAGATTTTAAATCTCAAAAGAAACCAAATTATTAAAACCCCAAATAGCACTAAGTAAATATAATATAACCTCTGGTGAAAGTATACTTGTATTTATTGCACATAAAAACGATTGTTCTTGGGAGATTATGTAAAAAAAAGTGTTTAGGTTAAGTGTTTAGGGCGATCAGATGTTCATTCACATCTTTCTCCTGAAGTTCATCTGTGGAGAGAGAGAGGGGAAAAACACATGTTTTATTAGGGAGAAGAGAGGAACACACTGGATAATCACCCAGACACCTAAGTGAATAGCAGGTCTGCATTGACGAAATGAGCCGACGAGTCCTGCAGACAGTCAGGTGTAATGTAGCAAACAGGGAATTTAGAAAACACGTCACCACAAACTAACACCGTAACCCCAAGGGACGATCCGGTGATATGAATAATACCAGCACCCACCCCCCCCAGACAGACAGACACACACCCCCCCAGACAGACACCCCCCTGCAGCACAGCCCAGTGTTAACGAAGCAGCTGAGTGAAACAGAAATGATAGAAAACCTGCTCAGATGAATGGGCTTTCCAACCAACACCTCAGGTTCCTAAACACACACCGTACCGCTGTAGTTAGACACATGGTCTGATACGGGGTGGTGGGGGGTTAAACAGCATGTCCAATGTGGCTAGAAATCATCTCCTATGCATATGATCATATGCCGCTTGTCTGGAGAAAGGAAGTGGTTCTCACCTTGCGTGCGCTGGTGGGGTTCTTTGGAGACTTGCTGCTGTTGGTCCGTGGGGACTTCCTCTGTGCCTTCCCTCCCGGCTGAGGGGACTTCCTCTGTGCCTTCCCTCCCGGCTGAGGGGACTTCACAATCCCGGCTCCACTGCGGGGAGACTTCCCATCTCCGGATTGCGGGACACGGGAGCTTTTGTTCCCTGGGGATTTACGGGTGGAGCTGCGAATCTTATTCATGCCTCTCTGTAGGAAGCCGCTCTTGGAAGCTGCCTTACGAGGCGTGTTGTCAATGGAGAACACCATGGACTGTCTCCGCTCAGCCTGACAGAGAGGATGGGTGGATATTTTAGGCCTACTGTTTGGAGTATGCTAACAACCATTGCTGCTAAGAAAACAAACCACATTTTATAGTCCAGAGGAAGAGAGAGACTCACAGGGCTAAGAGGCTGGCGGTTGTTGGATGAGCCAAAACGACCTCCTTTAGGGGTAAGAGGGCGCGGGAAACAGCTGGTTGCCATCCTCTTAGCCTGAGAAAAGAGAATTCAGTAAATGTAGAATTAAACAAACAGGTTAATGATTGAACCCCAACATTAACATCTACACCCTCACCTCCCCTCCACCCTCACCTCAGGTGTGTCTGGTTCCTGGTCTTTGGCTGAGCGTTTGAGTGACAGGTTGCTCCCCCTGAGGTTGTGCGTGTTCTGGTGGTTCAGGGTGCTGCTGGCTTTAGGTTTGGGGGGCATCAGTGAGAGGCGGTGAGAGCCGTAGGCTGGCCTGGTGGCCGTGGTGCTGTCGGCCGGTCCCGGGTGGAGTGAGAGCCGGTGGGATGACAGAGACTCCTGAATCTGTCCGGGCATCACAGAGGCTCTACGGATGGTCTCCGTGGGGTCGCCCATGCGCAGGTCATCGTCGGTGAACTCAAAGGACGGTCCCAGGCTGGGCTGCAAGGGGGAGGAGGCAGGGTTTGGAGATTGGATGATTACAAGCAAAACAGCTTTTGAGAAAGTGACAGATGGCTAGATGGAGAGTGAGTAACAGTGTACCCTGGACTCCAGAGGATAGCTGCTCTTTAGGTGAGGCAGACAGGACTGGTTTCTGGCCTGCAGCTCAGCGATGCGTAGCCAGTCATCAGCAGCATGGTCAGGCTCATTCTCTGCCCCTACACAGAACTGGCCCGTACCTACACAACGTGCAGAACATAAACATACTGTAGTACAAACTCTGGGCCAATCAACCTCTTGGTGCCTCCTTGAACATGTGGAAGGCAATGGAGAAGTGTCGCCGGCTGAGGACAAGGGGCTCGTTGTAGAATGTGTGTAAACGGTTCGTACTCTGTGGAGCTGCAACGTGGATGGTGCTTCGACGGTAACCAGGGAGACTGAGGAGCTGATCGCTCAAGGCAACGGCAGGTTTTCCGGGTGTGTGGAAGATCTCCATGGAGACAGGTCGTGCAGTGTGTGTTCTTCTGGTGATGTTGGGATGGGAGTGGACGGAGGCCAGGCTGTAGAACGTCTCGTTGTCACTATCCTCTCCTGCTCCTCTGCGACCAGGGGTCGTCTGTATGGGGGGAGAGAGGAGAAGTCAACCATCCCACTCACTCTGCTGCAATTCAGTCTTCCTCAGCAGGTCAACAAACCTAAAAGACCGCTAGATGCGAGTTGAAAACCAAAAAGTGATACAGGGTGCTCCCAAGAATGTAGCGAGAGAGAGAAGTGAGAGAGGTGAGAGTAGTGAGTGAGCGCGAGAAGTGAGAACGTGAGAGAGAGAGAACGTGAGAGAGAGAGAACGTGAGAGAGAGAGAACGTGAGAGAGAGAGAGAACGTGCAGTGAGAGGTGTCCCAGTGCTCCCTCCACCTTGCTCATGGTGATGTTGATGACCTGGGTGGTCCTTCGGCGTCTAGCTGAGGAGGTGGGTGGTCTCTTCCTGGCTGAGTCCAGAGCCAGCTCTCCCAGGGATGTGATGCTGCTCTCCAGCCGGCGCTCAGTACTGGTCCTGGGGAGAAGAGCCCTGATGAACTTCTTTATAGTAGCAGTTAAACTAGTGGTACTGGTCCTGGGGAGAATAACCCTGATGAACTTCTTTATAGTAGCAGTTAAACTAGTGGTACTGGTCCTGGGGAGAATAACCCTGATGAACTTCTTTATAGTAGCAGTTAAACTAGTGGTACTGGTCCTGGGGAGAATAACCCTGATGAACTTCTTTATAGTAGCAGTTAAACTAGTGGTACTGGTCCTGGGGAGAATAACCCTGATGAACTTCTTTATAGTAGCAGTTAAACTAGTGGTACTGGTCCTGGGGAGAATAACCCTGATGAACTTCTTTATAGTAGCAGTTAAACTAGTGGTACTGGTCCTGGGGAGAATAACCCTGATGAACTTCTTTATAGTAGCAGTTAAACTAGTGGTACTGGTCCTGGGGAGAATAACCCTGATGAATAACCCTGATGAACTTCTTTATAGTAGCAGTTAAACTAGTGGTACTGGTCCTGGGGAGAATAACCCTGATGAACTTCTTTATAGTAGCAGTTAAACTAGTGGTACTGGTCCTGGGGAGAATAACCCTGATGAACTTCTTTATAGTAGCAGTTAAACTAGTGGTACTGGTCCTGGGGAGAATAACCCTGATGAACTTCTTTATAGTAGCAGTTAAACTAGTGGTACTGGTCCTGGGGAGAATAACCCTGATGAACTTCTTTATAGTAGCAGTTAAACTAGTGGTACTGGTCCTGGGGAGAATAACCCTGATGAACTTCTTTATAGTAGCAGTTAAACTAGTGGTACTGGTCCTGGGGAGAATAACCCTGATGAACTTCTTTAGAGTAGCAGTTAAACTAGTGGTGCCGAACACACGTTCTAAACCTACCGGTTGATCTGACGGTTATTCATGGGGGTGAAGTAGAGGGTCTCCAGTGAGTCCCCTCCCAGAGCACGACGTTTAGCAGCTACGCGCTCCGAGCTACGCACCAGGGGAGTACTGGACTCGTCAGGCTCCATTGGCCTCCTACAGGGCAGGGAGAGAGGGAGATGTATACCAGTCACCTAGCTGCAAGTCAAGCTCAGAGGAGATGGTGACGGAAGAGAAGGTGAGTTACGTGGTAGTGTTGAGGGAGTCGTCCAGGCTCAGGTCCAGGCTGTCCCCACTGATCTCCTGGTGAGTCTGGCTCTGGGTTACTTTCAGGAAGACACTCTCTCTACCCCCTCTCATCTTCTCAATCCTGCCTGGTCCCCTCTCAGGTCGAACCTGGCTCTGCTCCCGAAGGTGACGATCAGCAAACGCAAGCTGTAAAACACACACAGATAATGTTAGTTTCATGTCAATATGAAGCTGACATCCTGTATGATAGAATGCATCATATAACCTGATTGAGAGGTATACCTGTGCTTCCAGAGTGTTGATCTTGGAGCCGAGGCTCTTCTCTTTGCTCCTGGCCTTCTTCAGCTCCTTCTGCAGCAGCTTCAGCTCTGTGGTAACAGCGTTGACCTCATGCTCTCTGACCTCTAGGCTGCGCTGCAGCTCAGTCACCTGCTCCTGAGACTCCACAAGCTGCTGCTTCTTCCCCGAGTAGTGGCTCTTGGCCTTCTCAACCTGGGAACAAAAATATACCACACCTCAACCTCCAAGACAAACCTGAATAATTCTATCCACTGCCAGGGTGAGGTGTGTGTTAGCTCAGAGATGTGTTATGTGGTTGTGAGTTTACTGGTCAGACTCACCTGTGTTTTGTAGTGTTCCACTACCTCAGTGTTGGCAGCAAGTTGTTCCCGTAGATCTCTGACCTGCTTCTCCCACTCTGTTCCCTCCATCTGTTCTCTCAGCAAGGCCAGTTCCTCCTGCAGTACAGCCTCCAGCCTCTGGGCTGCGCTACTTTTCATCTCCAGGACCTGGTTACCCTCAGTCAGCCTCTCCTTCTCCAGGAGCAGGGCATCCAGCTGTTGTCTCTGGCCACTTTCTGTGCTCTTTGCCTGGGCTCGCAGCTCAGCCATGCTCCTTTCCAGCGCGCTCTGGTTCTGCTCTGCCTG
Organism: Oncorhynchus keta; assembly: GCF_023373465.1. NCBI lineage: Eukaryota > Metazoa > Chordata > Actinopteri > Salmoniformes > Salmonidae > Oncorhynchus > Oncorhynchus keta. The sequence goes on along the minus strand of NC_068421.1, from coordinate 11,473,130 downwards.
GAAGGCCCGGGTTAACAGAGCCTCCTTCTCTTGCTGGAGCACAGAGAACTGCTCCATCAACTCCTTCTGCACCTGGCCTGCTGCCTGCCCTTCCTCCTTCTGCCTGGCTAGATCCTCCCTCAGGACAGCCTCCTGGCGCTCCAGGCTCTGCTGGTGGAGGGACACCTCCCCTCTCAGTATCTCCTTGGCCTCCCTCTCTTGGAGGACTGTGGCCTGCACCTCCTGCAGCAGTCCCTTCTGTAGGGAGTTTTCCTCCTGCTGCTTGGCCAGCTGCACCTGTAAGGCAGTGTGCTCCTCTCTCAGGGGGCCCTCGCTCTGCACCTCCTCCAGACGGCTGACATGTGTGGAGATCTCCTGGCGGAGTTGTGTAGCCTCCTGTCTCAGGGTGCTGAGCTCCAAGTCCTTAGCTGCTTGGAGGGCCACCATCTTCAGAGTGGCCTCCTCTCTGGCTCGCTCCTCCTTTACGGTCAGCTCTTTCAGGGCCTCCTGCTGCTCCTCCAGGCTCTGTTCTAAGGACTGAGCTCGCTGCTGCTGGCGGATTAACTCCTCTCTCAGCTCCTCCTGTTGCCTGGCCAGCTCCTCTCTCAGTACTTCCACTGACTCCTTCTCCATGTGGGCCTCCTGCAGCACCTCCTTCTGAAGGGAGATCTCCTGCTCTCTCTTACCTAGCTGCTCCTGTAAGGCAGTGGCCTCGTCTCTCAGAGTGCTGAGCTGCAGGTCTTTAGCTGTAGCCAGAGAAGACACTACCGCCAGCTGAGCCTGTAGGGCCTCCATCTTCACAGTCGTCTCCTCTCTTGCGTTTCCCTCCTGCTTCTCCTTCCCCCTCTGCACCTCCTCCAGACGGCTGACATGTGTGGAGATCTCCTGGCGGAGTTGTGTAGCCTCCTGTCTCAGGGTGCTGAGCTCCAAGTCCTTAGCTGCTTGGAGGGCCACCATCTTCAGAGTGGCCTCCTCTCTGGCTCTCTCCTCCTTCACGGTCAGCTCTTTCAGGGCCTCCTGCTGCTCCTCCAGGCTCTGTTCTAAGGACTGAGCTCTCTGCTGCTGGTGGATTAACTCCTCCTGTTGCCTGGCCAGCTCCTCTCTAAGTGCCTCCACTGACTCCTTCTCTATGTGGGCCTCCTGCAGCACCTCCTTCTGAAGGGAGATCTCCTGCTCCCTCTTAGCTAGCTGCTGCTGTAAGGTAGTGGCCTTCTCTGTCAGAGTGCTGAGCTGCAGGTCTTTAGCTGCTTGGAGGGCCTCCATCTTCAGAGTGGCATCCTCTGTGCTCTTCGCCTCCTGCTCCCTCAGGGTAGCCTCCTGGTGCTCCAGGCTCTGCTGGAGCTCTGCAGCTCTCTGCTGGTGGAGGGTCATCTCCCCCCTCAGAGCGTCTACCGCCTCCTCCTGGAGAGCTGCAGCCTGGGCCTCCTGCAAGACCTTCTGTAGGGAGCTGTCCTCCTGCTGCTGGACAAGCTGCTCCTTCAGCTCTCTAAGGGCCTCCTGCTTCTCCTCCAGGCTCTGCTGGAGCTCTGCAGCTCTCTGCTGGTGGAGGGACACCTCTCCCCTCAGCTCCTCCTGCTCCTTGGCCAGCTCCGCCTGTAAGGCTCTGTGCTCCTCGCTCAACAGGCTCTCCATCCGAATCTTCTCTGACTGCACGTCCTTTAGATCAGCTGCCCGTTTGGCGTTCTCCTGGCAGAGTAGAGAGGCCTCGTCTCTCAGAGTGCTGAGCTGCAGGTCTTTAGCTGCAGCCAGAGACAACACTACCTCCAGCTGAGCCTGTAGGGCCTCCATCTTCACAGTGGCCTCCTCTCTTGCGTTTCCCTCCTGCTCCTCCTTCCCCCTCTGCACCTCCTCCAGACGGCTGACATGTGTGGAGATCTCCTGGCGGAGTTGTGTAGCCTCCTGTCTCAGGGTGCTGAGCTCCAAGTCCTTAGCTGCTTGGAGGGCCACCATCTTCAGAGTGGCCTCCTCTCTGGCTCGCTCCTCCTTTACGGTCAGCTCTTTCAGGGCCTCCTGCTGCTCCTCCAGGCTCTGTTCTAAGGACTGAGCTCGCTGCTGCTGGCGGATTAACTCCTCTCTCAGCTCCTCCTGTTGCCTGGCCAGCTCCTCTCTCAGTACTTCCACTGACTCCTTCTCCATGTGGGCCTCCTGCAGCACCTCCTTCTGAAGGGAGATCTCCTGCTCTCTCTTACCTAGCTGCTCCTGTAAGGCAGTGGCCTCGTCTCTCAGAGTGCTGAGCTGCAGGTCTTTAGCTGCAGCCAGAGAAGACACTACCTCCAGCTGAGCCTGTATGGCCTCCATCTTCACAGTGGCCTCCTCTCTGGTGCTCTCAGTCTGCTCCTTTAACACTCTCATAGCAACCTCCTGCACCTCCAGGCTCTTCTGGAGCTCTGAAGCTCTCTGCTGATGAAGGGACACCTCCCCTCTCAGCTCCTCCTGCTGCCTGGCTAGCTCCTCCTTCCCCCTCTGCACGGCCTCCAGATGGCTGACATGTGTAGAGATCTCCTGGCGGAGTCGAGTGGCCTCCAGTCTGGCGCTATCCTCCTGCTGCCTCAGCTCTTCCACCAGTGTTCCTCTGTGCTCCAGGTCCTGCTCCAGCCTCTCACACTTCTGTCTCTTCCTATCATTGTCCTGGATGGCTGAGTCCAGCTGCTGCTGTAGGGCTGACACGCTCTCCTCCAGTTCCATACGTTTAGACTCCTGTTCCCTAGCCAACTGCCTTGCCTCCTCAACTGACAGGGCCTCTGCGGCACGCCTCCTCTCCACCTCCTCCTGCTGCGAGATGACTTCCTCCTTGAGTGAGGTCAGTTCTTCCTGTCGTCTCTGGGAGGCCAGAGAGGTGGTGGACTGTAGCTCCTCCTCCAGCCTCCGGAGGCTCTCCTCCTTCTCCCTGAGAGACGACTCCTTCTCCCTGAGAGCTGCCGAGGTCTCCTCATTCCTCTCCTGGACCTCTTCGACCTGCTCCTTCACTATCCGCAGCTGCTCCAGCTGGGCAGTGTGCTCTTCTCTCAGGGCCTCCATGTTTTTGCCCTCCTGACACAACTCCTTCAGCAGAGAGATCTGGTCCATCAGGCCAGCGAGCCGCTCTCTCATGTTATTGATTTCATTTTCCTGAGCGGCAAGCTCCTCCCGTAGCTCCTCCTGCTGTAAGCGGTACTCCTCTTGTTGCATGGCTAGCTGCTCCTCCCTGGCCCGCACCTCCTCTCTCAGGCTGCTGAGCTCCAGGTCTTTGGCTTCGGCGAGGGACGAGGCTGTGGCTCTCTCTGTCTGGAGGATCTCTATGTTCTCTGTGGACTGGAGGAGGAGAAACTCCTTCTCCCTCTGAGCCTCCTCCAGCTGGGCCATCTGTTCCCCCAGGCTCCTCAGCTCCTCCTGGAGTCGAGAGAGCTCCTCCCTCACCGCTTCCTTCTCCCTGTGGGCTTCGGACTGCGCCTCCTTTTCTAGGGAGATCTCCTCTTGCTGCCTAGCCAATTGTTCCTGCAGAGCAGTGTGCTCCTGCCTCAGGCTGCAGAGGTTCGTAGCATGTGTCGTTATCTCCTGGTGCAGTAGAGTGGCCTCCTCTCTAACGGCCTCCTCCTGCTCCTTCAGCTCTTTTAACACCTTCTCAGATGCAGCCATCTCCTCCTGTAGGACCTCCCTCTGTAGAGCACTCTCCTGCTGCTGCTTGGTAAGCTGCTTCTCCCTGACCTGCACCTCCTCCTCAGCCCTCCTCAGAGAGTCACCCATGGTGTCCACGTGGCTGGTCAGCTCCTGGATCTCCTCTCTGGCCTTCCTCTCCTGCCGCTCCATAGCCAGGTTCAGCTCCCCTCTCTGAATGCACTCCTGCTGCACCTCCTCCCCCAGAGCCTTCACCTCCTGCTCCCGTTGTTGTACAGTCTGGGTAAGGCTGGCCACCTCAGCAGTCAGGGTGTGGAGCTGGGCAGTCAGGGACTCCCTCTCCTCCTTGGAGGCCAGCTCCAGAGCCTCTCTGTCAGCCCGCAGAGCACTCAGGGCTTCCTGGAGCTCAGTCACCAGGACCTGCAGTCTCTGGCTCTCTGCCTGTAGCGAGGCCCTCTCCTGGGCATGCAGGGTGGTAGCCTGCTCCTTCTCCCCCTTCAGACGGGCGATGGTGCACTCACACTCTGCGTGCCTGAGGGTGGCATCAGCCAGCTCCTGTTTCAGCTGCTCCCACTGTGGGGGTAAACAAGGAAGGACGTGTGGTTAAAAACACTGAAACTAAAATGTGGATGTAATATCACCCTTGACCATTGTGACAATTGATCCAGCTTTAAGTATCTGGGTAAATGCTAACCTCCAAGATAGGGCCCATAACCTCTCCTTTTTCTTGCATTTTGGCTTTACTCAGCTCGTCCTCTAGAGAGGAGATCTTGCTCTGCAGGATCAGCATCTGTTCATTCAGACACTCCTAACAGACAGAAAGAAGAAAACGTAAAAAGAGCAAAGCACAAATTGAGATAATCTGGGCCTCTAGTCATAAAGAGTCTCCCGAGTGCTGATCTAGAAGCAGGCCCCCCCGTCCAAGTAATTTTTAGTCATTGTGTTGTAAAAAGGCAAAACTGATCTTTATGAATATGGGACCTGTTCTATAGGCCTCACCTTCTGAGCAGTGGCCTGGTTGAGTTCAGCCTGAATGTGGCAGTGTCTGCTGCTCCACTCCCCCTGAGCAGAGTCCTGGGCCTCAGTCAGCCTGTCCACCTCAGCCTCAGCACTCGCCAACCGAGCAATCACTTCACGCATCTGACACACACACAAACGATGAGACAGTTGTCCGTTAGTAAATCACTATAGGCTGTGTATGGTTTAAATGACTTGTTTAAAAGGGTTAAACTGCGGCCATGTTTATCTTAATATCAAGCCTTTTCTGGGTAAAAATGTAGTACCTTAATTAATGTTACTATTTTTTTCTAATAAAATTGTCAAAAAATAAACCAAAGTAGCTCATTAGCAAAGAGCAATTTCTCAAGCAATCATTTTTCTAGGACTGTCTGGGAGTGGTCAGAGTGAGGGGTCTAATTGGATGAGCTTAATAGGGAGGGATATGCAACCTGAAAACTTGCTGTTATTGGCAGAGGTTTTGAAACTCTCTCTGTTGTTATTGGTCCATTAACTTTTACCATCTGGTGAGGTCACCAATCAGGCCCAAACTCCATCCCACCAAAACAGGCTGGAATTCCAGCCTGCACTGGGCTTTGAAGGAAGCGTACAAGGAGAGTCCTTCACCTGGGCAGAAAGGGTGCCATTCTCCTCTGTCAGGTTATCCACCTTCCGTTCCATCTGAGATGAGTTAGTCTTTAACGCTTGGCACTCCTTCAGCACCTCATGGAGACGAGTCCGCAGCCTAATAGAGAGAACGCAGTTACACACACACACACCTAGCATTACCTCAGCACGACCTTGACCCTCCTCCCTCTCCCTTCCTACCCCTCGTTCTTGCTGTGCAGTTCTTGTAGCTCATCCCGGGGCTCCTGCTCCTGCTCAGCCTGTTCCCTCAGCAGCTTCTCAATACGGTGCTGCAACTGACAGATCTGACTCTCTACAGGAGGGTGAAAGAGCAGTGTTAGGTTCTAAATATCAGAGTAAGAAATCTACGGGCACAATGAAAGCTCCAACCAAGTTTAATCACCCATTGCTCGCAGTCAGCGTTCCAATAACATCTGGTGTAAACCCTCGACTGCATCATTGAATAATTCAATAGGATACCTGATAATTAACAATATCCCAAGTTCAGCCAGAACAGTAAGAATCCAGAGGAAGTAGTGGAGAAACAGCAGGTACATCCTTATTAAAAAAATTAGACAGAGCCAGGTAGGTAGGTACCTCTATGGGTGAGGGTGGCGGCGCTGGTGGTCAAGTCTTTCTCCAGCTCATCCCTCATGTCTCTCTCCTGACGCAGCTGCCTCTGCAGCTTCTTCAGCTGGAACTGAGGAGTGTTCATCACATCCTGCAGGGGAGAACTGCACAGGCGGGTGGGAGAAAACAGGAAAAGGCACCGGTTACCCACACAGATCAGTGTTCCCACCCAGCGTACAGAACATCAGCTGTTCTAGACTAGTAACTCACTAGGGCCGTTGCTAGGATATCATAGGTGGGATACGAGAAGAGGAACGAGTGAGCACTAACAGAGGAGACATGGAGGGACAGAGTAATACCTGACAGACGAGGACGCAACAGTTTGGAGGTCCAGAAACTGAACTGAACCGATGTTCTTTCTGCGCCGGAAAACCGGGGACTCCTCATCGTTGAACAAGGAGGATGAGGAGGTACTGGAGATGTCACTGTTGAAACTGAACAGGGCTGAGAGAAAAAGAGTATGCGTGTTTCTGTACTGCAACCATAAGGTGAATTGTTGAACGTAACCTGAAACATGTGAGTGAAGGCTTACGCTTCTTCCTTAGATATTTCTCCAAGTTCTCACTCAAGTAGAGGCTATTCTCATTGTCCAAAACAAAGCGGAGCATGGAGGCAAGCTCAACCTTAGGGAAGAAAAACAGAAGTTAGTCACATAATTGCACTGCTATCAGGCAACAAGAAAAATTTAAGTTCATGGTATGCCACTAAGAGCACAAGGACCCTCCTACCTCAAACTTGTATTCCAGTTGGTTCAGGTCAACATGGTTGTTGATCACACTATGGTAGTACAGGAGCACAAGCACCTGAGAACAACACAAGTATAAAAACAGGCCACCCAGGCGATCTGGGTTAGAGGTGGGCTGGATCATTAACTCACTTTAGCATATTTCATAGTCTATATACTGTATATTCTTACAGTGTATACATTTCCAAACATTACTATTTGTTTTATTCTTGTACTACATAATTATTTTTGATAAATGTTGAGGAGAGCAATTAAGTATTTCACTGTGTCATTCTATGCATGTAACCAATACACTTTCCTTTAAGAGAGAGTTGGGTCAAGTGTAGAGCTGAACACAATGCAGTGGCCTCTGAGCATTCTATCCATCAATTCATGATGTGATCTCAAGCCCAAGTATACATTTGGTCAGTGAATAAAACCCAGTTGTATGAACCTGATACCTTGGATAACTCCACCTCCAGGTTTAGGCCATTGCTGATGTTGTCCCAGGAGATGAGAGCTCCCCGTTCTGTGCTGCACCTACAGTCACCTGGAAAAACACAACGGCAGGACTGTTAGCCATGTGTCTGTGGGGGAAAACAACACCTCCCCCATGACTAGTGAGTGTGACTCACCTTGCAGGAAGTCAGAGACCACTTTCAGCCTCTCCTGGACATGCTGGTCCAAATAGGACTTAGCGGGCTCTTCCTTTCTACTGTCAGAATCACAAACGTCAATGATCAACACAAGAAGTAAACTACCAAGTCAGCGAAATCCAGACGAGGACAAATATCTATGGTTCTAAGCTATTACGGAACATTGTTTTTACTCACAGTTTATAGACGAGCTTCAACAACAAAACGCCATCCTGTAAATCCTTGATGCGCCGCACCGGGAGGTCCACATTCAGGTGGTTAACCTAGTGACGGAAAAAAATATGTATTCAATTTAGCAAGGCATACATAACTAAGTACTTAGAGCTTATTTTGGTTACGACCACAGAAAACAAAGCACTTACCCATTCCAACAGTGCATGCTCTTTATCAAGGTGAAGCACCATCTTTGCTGCTCACTAGACAATGGAAAACAGACAGACATTAGTATCAATCATTCCACTGTATGGAAGAAACAAGAACGCTCAGTCTAAGAAGCTAGCTTGCTATCATAAGCTATAAGCAACTCCAACTACACTACCTGACCAAAAGTATGTGGACACCTGCACGGCAAACAGCTTATTCTAAAATCATGGGCATTAATATTATGGAGTTGGTCCCCCCTTGGCTGTCATAACAGGAGAGGAGATGGCTGCAAAGTTTTTCCACACCGATCTCGACAAAACCATTTCTGTATGGACCTCGCTTTGTGCATGGGGGTGTTGTCATGCTGAAACAGGAAAAGGCCTTGTTGCCAAAAGTTGGAAGCACAGAATCATCGAGAATGGCATTGTAGGCTGTAGCATTAAGATGTCCATTTACTGGAACTAATGGGGCCTTGGCCGAAACATGAAAAACAGCCCCAGAGCATTAGTCCTCCTCCACCAAACTTTACAGTTGGCACTATGCATTGGGGCAGGTAGCATTCTCCTGGTATCCACCAAACACAGATTCATCCGTCGGACTGCCAGATGGTAAAGCGTGATTCATCACTCCAGAGAACTCTTTTCCACTGCGGCAAGCTTTACACCACTCCAGACGACACTTGGCATGGCGATCTTAGGCTTTTGTGCAGCTGCTCAGCCATGGAAACCCATTTCATGAAGCTCACGGCGAACAGTTGTTGTTCTGACCTTGCTTCCAGAGGCAGTTTGTAACTCATCAGTGCATGTTGCAAACGAGGACAGTTGACTTTGATGTGTTACGAGCTTCAGCACTCACGTTCTGTGAGCTTGTGTGGCCTACCACTTCGCAGCCGAGACATTGTTGCACCCAGATGTTTCCACGTCATAATAACAGCACTTACAATTGACGGGGCAGCTCCAGCAGGGCAGACATTTGAGGAACTTACCAGTTGGAAATGTTGCATCCTATGAGGGTGCCACATTGAACGTCACTGAGCGGTTCAGTAAAGCCATTCTACTGCCACTGTTAATCTATGGAAATTACAGGCTGTGTGCTGAAATAGCCGAATCCTCTAATTTGAAGGTGTCAACATACATTTGTATACTGTATACAGTGTAGCTATTTAGTTAACGTTACTAGCTCCATAAATATAAAGTCAATTGTTACTTAGAGAAAGGAATCTCAAAAAGATATCTGGGTAATAGCGAACGTTAGCTAGCTACTCGACAGCTATAAATGGTACTTAAAGAAAGGAATTTCTGGTTACTCCCTAACGGCTAGCGAGCTAACGTTACTCCCAGTGCTAACGTTAGCTACTAGCTAACAGTCAGTGAGACTAGCAAACTAAACGTTACAGTAGCTTATTAATTAAACAACTATTAACGAGTAGAAGTATGTCTTACCTTTGCAATTAGCTAGCTATTGGTAGAAAACATTTATAAATTCCGTATCGAAAATACCAAAATCTAGGTAGCACCCGCTTACCAAAATAACTTTGTTTCGAACACCAGGTCTACTTTTGAAGTGCTAAGAAGTATACTCTTTCAAATTTCGGCGCTGGTGATTATCAAGCCTTCCTATTGGAGGCATTCAGGGCTGCGAGACGCCAATTGGTTATATGTGCAGAACTCGCCATTTTGTGAACGAATAAAAATGTAATGTAGTTTTCAGTTCATAATTTCTTTTGAATAAAACATTAATAGTAATTATTCAAACGTATACACTATTCTATTGTAAGGGAACATTTCTGAACATTATTAAATGGGTTTTCTGCAACAATGTACAATTTAATAAATAAAATAAATACGTTTAATGAAATATTTAAACTACAATTCCCACATTCCGAAGACTCGTCTCCTTGGAAACCGACTGTTGGTAGTGTAGTTCTCGCTCATTGTGATGAAAATACAAACAAGTGTCTTGCACATGTGTGTGGGTTTTTATGGGTAAAATAGCTAAATTATGTTTAATTCATTGTAGGCAGAAAACTAGTTATAGAAATCTAGAAATGTAGCTATGTCATTTTTATTTTGTATGCCTTGAACAGAGATGAAGTCAAGTGAATAGACGTTGTTTGAGTTGTAGCTAACTTAGTAGGAACGTTAACGTTAGCATGGACAAAATAGCTAGGCTAAGTGCAAAGATGATGCAGTAATCCTCTTTTCAATTAGCTGGATTCATTTAAATATTATATTTATTATCATACAGGTTAGCCAAAAGGCTGTAAAATGTATGGCGCTCCTGTGGATTTATCATTCAAATGCCTCAGCTCAATGACAGGTAAACCAGCAGGTTATTTCACATGACTATTAATGCGGATGAAGGAAAGGATTCCACTATTGAGATGCAATTCAGAGCTTTCTACTTCTTCCTCAACACTTTTTTTTTACCGGTGGAGGTTGCTGAGAGGAGGACGGATCATATTAATGGCTGGAATCGAGTCAATGGAATGGTATCAACCACATGGAAACCACATCTGATTTGTTTGATACTCTTCCATTGACTCCATTCCAGCTATTATTATGAGCCGTCCTCCCCTCAGCAGCCTCCACTGCTCTCTACCCTCCTGTGCCTGTGTCTCAATAGTCGTGGCTTCCTTTCCTATTCTCAATGCCACCTCTAAGTCCTCTCACACAACTTCTCTCTCTTTCTCTCTCAGACGCTCTGACGGAGGAGCCAAATCAGGGCTTGCGGCCACTGAAGCGAAATGCAGAGAAGAAGTTCTGCAGCCGCTCGCTGCGTCTCAACAATAACATCATCACAGACTTGAGTGGCTTCAATGATATGGTCTCAGCCTTCCTCTCAGAGCCCTCACAGCTCGCCTGGGTCGACCTGTCCTTCAACGACATCTCACACATAGACCCAGTGAGTTGAGTCCACGTAGTCACGTACATACAGTGGCTCTGGTCAAAAGTAGTGCACTATATAGGGGATATTGTGTCATTTGAGACAAGTCTACTGTCTCCCTGAACAGCCACAGCCTGGCAGGGGGGTCAAATGAAGGGCTCTAGTACATTAGCAGTGATCACTCTAAACCCTGTGTGTGTGTGTGTGTGTGTGTGTGTGTGTGTGTGTGTGTGTGTGTGTGTGTGTGTGTGTGTGTGTGTGTGTGTGTGTGTGTGTGTGTGTGTGTGTGTGTGTGAACTTTGTGTCCCAGGTCCTGGTGGAGCTGAAGGAACTGCGGGTGTTGTATCTCCATGGTAACAGCATCTGTAACCTTTCAGAGGTGGATAAGCTGGGTGCCCTGCCCTTCCTACATACACTGACCCTGCACGGCAACACCATGGAGAATGAGGGGAGCAACAGGTACACACACACTTAGCATCACAGGGATTAAATGAGAAAGGTGAGGACAGCTGCTAAACCTACACATACACACAGTAAACTCATCCACACACACATATACAGGCCGGCACCAATGTGCCTCCCCTTAGCCCCAGATGGGGGGGTGGGATGGGTTACAGGGGTTGTTTATTCCACTCATACTCTTAGTGTGATCTCAATGTGCTGTCTGAATTCTGTCTGAATGCTGTCTGTTCGCAGAGGGCTATGTGGCTCTGAGCCCTGTGTGTAATAGGTGCTGGGTTAGAGTTGCAGCTGTGTAGCATTCTGACTGGTGCATCAAATGAGCAGAGATATCCTGTTACACACCAGCTCTCTGCCTGTCTGCATAGCAACACGGCCAAATCCTACGGAGTTTTGAGCATTCTCCCTCTCTGCTCAGTGCTAAATGACTACTGGTTTACAGTGTATGTATGTGTTCAGCCCTGGAGCCTTATGGTAAAAAAAAAAACCTGAAGTTTGTGTACCTGGACAAACACCCAGTTATAAGAACCCCTCTGTGTGTGTGTGTGTGTGTGTGTGTGTGTGTGTGTGTGTGTAGGGGGTATGTGATTGCGGCTCTGCCTCACTTGAAGAAGTTGGACTTCAGTGCTGTTACACGGCAGGAGCGAATCATGGCCCAAGTCTGGCATCGCCCTGGGAACCTTGGCAAAAACACCAGGAAGAACCAGGACAACTGACCTGTCACCACAGAAACGGAGGGAGGGGGGGACACAATCGTCATGCCAACCAACCAAATGGTTCCAGAACAACAGCCTTACATCAGGAGGCCTTATGACTGAAGCATCATGTAAAAGTACAATATGAATCTACTCATCAGAAACTCTGTCTGGTGTCTGTCTTAGAGTTGGGGGGGGAGGAATAGTACATCTACAGTAGATGTGATTTCTGCTTAATTAGGATATTCCTGACCTTTTTGCCACCTTGACCTATATAATTATTAAACTGGAACAGAGGCCACCCAGGCTAAAGGTATAGAGTCCTCTCAATCAAACTGTCCAATATGCACCTTTGTACACTGAACAAAAATATAACTCAACATGCAACAATTTCAAAGATTTTAGTTACAGTTCATATAAGGAAATCAGTCAATTTTAATAATTCACTAGGCCCTAAATCTATGGATTTCACATGACTGGGAATACAGATACCTTACAAAAAAAGGTAGGGGCGTGAATCACAGAACCAGTCAGTATCTGGTGTGACCACCCTTTGCTTAATGCAGCGGGACACATCTCCTTCACATAGAGCTGATCAGGCTGTTGATTGTGGCCTGTGGAATGTTGCTGGATATTGGCGGGAACTGGAACACGCTGTCGTACATGTCGATCCAGAGCATCCCAAACATGCTCAATGGGTGACATGTCTGGTGAGTATGCAGCCCATGGGAGAACTGGGACATTTTCAGCCTGCAGGAGTTGTGTAAAGATTGTTGTGACATGGAACCATGGATTATCATGATAAAACGTGATGGCGGCGGATGAATGGCACGACAATGTGCCTGAGGATCTCGTCACTGTATCTCTGTGCATTCAAATCACCATCAATACAATTCTATCGTATTCATTGTCCGTAGCTTATTCCTGCATATACCATAACCACACCGCCACCATGGGACACTCTGTTCACAATGTTGACATCAGCAAACCTCTCATCCACACAATGCTAAACACGCTGTCTGCCATCTGCCTGGTACAGTTGAAGCCAGGATTCATCCGTGAAGAGCACACTTCTCCAGCATTCCATTGGCCATCGAAGGTGAGCATTTGCCCACTACAGTTACAACGCCGAACTGCAGTCAGGTCACGACCCTGGTGAGTTCGACGAGCACGCAGATTAACTTCCCTGAGATGATTTCTGACAGTTTGTACAAACCCACATTTTCATCAGCCCTCCGAGTGGCTGGTCTTATATGATCCCGCAGGTGAAGTAGCCGGATGTGGTGGTCCTGGACTGGCGTGGTTACATGTGGTATGCGTTCGTGAGGCAGGTGGACATACTGCCAAATTCTTTAAAACGACATTGCGCCTTATGGTAGAGAAGTAAACAATCAATCATCTGCCAATTGCCCTAGTGGATGCTCCTGAAGCATGCCAATTGTCCTAGTGGATGCTCCTGAAGCATGCCAATTGCCCTAGTGGATGCTCCTGAAGCATGCCAATTGCCCTAGTGGATGCTCCTGAAGCATGCCAATTGCCCTAGTGGATGCTCCTGAAGCATGCCAATTGCCCTAGTGGATGCTCCTGAAGCATGCCAATTGCCCTAGTGGATGCTCCTGAAGCATGCCAATTGCACTCTCCCTCAAAACATCTGTGGCATTGTGTTGTATGACAAAACTGCACATTTTAGAGTGGCCTTTTATTGTCCTCAGCACAAGGTGCACCTGTGTAATGATCATGCTGTTTAATCATCTTATTGATATGTTACACCTGTCAAGTGGATGGATTATCTTGACAAAGGAGAAATGCTCACTAAACGGGATGTAAACAAACTTGTGCACAAAATTTGAGAGAAAGCTTTTTGTGCGTATAGAACATTTCTGGGATTTTTTATTTATTTCAGCTCATGAAACATGGGACCGACACTTCACATGTTGCGTTTATATTTGTTCAGTATAGGTGTGTTACTTTGTGTTGAAATCTGGATCTGAGAATTTACACTTTACCACGTGAATCAGTAGGTATGAGATATACCAGAGAATCCCCATCATGGTAAACAATATCTTCTGAGAAAGTGTTTTCAAATTATATCCATTAGTTACGCTACGCACACTAAATGAGATGTGATTCAGTGTTCTTTAGGTTTGTTGCAATGTTACCCCACACAACTATTTCTCTACAGTCCTACAGAACACCAGCCATTGTTGAACATCTTTAATGCATTACATAATTAAATGGGGGGAGGAGGGGGGGGGTGTAACAGAATATCTTAAACGTTTTGGTACTAGCCTAAGAAATTAACAATGTAGTCCCAGTAATATTACACGTTGAAATAACGAAAACAAACGTACTGTTCTCAGCACACTGCAAAAAGTCCAAATTAAAGGTCTTGTGGACACAGCCTTCCAGATCATCACTTTAATGACCCCCACATAAATAAATCACTAACACCTCTGATCATTTTAATTGAGGATACCAAGGTTATGGTTGTTTATCCCAAACTGCCATGATAGATGTTATTTTCTAGGTTCATTTAAGTAACTCATAACAAGCCGTTGTTTTGTTTAAAAATCAAACAAACTTGGATGTTAATAGGGGTTCTTGTCATAAAAACTGGGTTTCTGTATCCTTAGTTTTGATTGGCTCCAAAAACCGCCCCATTGGAGCTTTAGCCAGTCCTGACCAACAGACGCTCTACAAAGGGGAGGTGCATAGAATCCATTTGTTGCTTTTGACAGAGTCACAAATCTGTACATAGAAGGTATAAACACTTAACTGATTAATTTACATTACAAGCCCCTGAACACGACCCATCCACCTAGACCCCTACCTTCACTAAGCCCTACCCCCATCTATTGTTTCTGTGAAATCTAAAAGATACGAATCCAAGACTGCCAGCTAAATGATTGAAGTGCTAGGAGGAAGCATGTTTCTGCTGGAAATCAGAGGCATAGAAAACAATGTGGATTCCCACACCTGTCCCCCACCCCCCATTCGCCCCTGCACTCTATCAGCATGAGCTGATCTCAAAGTAAGACTCATGCGGCTCATGTCGGATTTGACCATTCGTTCAACTATAGAATCTAAGTCCCTGTTGTTTTTAAACCTACCCAACCCAGTTGTCTTACTACATTAGGTCAATCTAAGGATTCCAGCAAAGATATGGAAAACTATAGTGATTGCTCTTTCTAGATATTTGCATTGATGACATGTGGGGTGGAATATGTGTTCACAGTGTCAGAACAACAGCATCACCCTCTTCCTAGCTGTGGATAGTTAGTACATTGCCGTAGCTGCAGATCAGACGAGGACAGCTACTCCTGAAAACGCAGAGCCAGAACAGTCTAGCCATACCACGCAGCTAGCTAACCGTTTAGTCATTAGACTCAGTCACTCTTCAAAACAAGATACTTTAAAATAACAAAAACAAAAAAGACAGCCATTATCGTTATACTGCGATGAATTTTAAAATTCCTTGACACCCCTCGTGAAGGAAGGATGAATGATGGCTTTGAAAGGTCAAGGGGGAGGTAGGTCAAGCGGGTCAAGTTAACCCTCTCAGCAGGGGAGATCTGGTTGTCATAATCCTCAGCTGTAGCAGCAGGTTGCTAGTCACATAGCTGGGTAGCACAAGGACTGAGACACAGGGTGCAGGGTCGGGCATGGGAGACAGGACAGGGGGGTATTATGGAGGGTAGATCAGGGGATGGCAAATTGAACCACTAGTTCTTCTTTATCGTCCACCTTGATCTGAGAGATTGCACTGTAAGCATAGGCAGCCATCTTGGACACCTGTAAATCAATCAGAACAAAATAGGTTAACATGCATCAACATGGTTGTTGTTGTTTTTTAGCCCCAGAGCTGCCATACACTAACAGGTTTATGGATAGGGAAAGCATAGGACTGTTATAGAAAAATGACCTGATGTGTGTAACAATACACGTATTCATACCGAACCGTTCAGGGACCTCAGTTTGGTCCGCACTGTGAATCCGAATGAAAACATAACATAATAAAACCCTTGGAATATAAACTGGGCCAACGCTGCGTTGTATGCCTCAATGTTTTCAGGCTATTTCGTTACAACAACTAGAGCCTATGCGCACCTTGTAAGTCAAAATTCAAATCTTGATTGGCTCATTTCAAAATGTCCTTTTGTGAGGCACAGCCAGGAACTAGTTCTGTACGATGGCGAGCGGTGGGGTGCATAAACCAGGAGGATTCTCCATCATCGTTTAAATATTCAGTTTGGGAACATTTTGGTTTCCCAGTAGATGACAAACGGTGATGGACATAGAGAGTAGGTCTCCACTGCTCAACGAGAATAGCCTCTGCAGCTGCCAACACCTCGACCATGTTGACACATTTACACCGACATCACCTCAGTATTCTCACCACTGGAGCAAGACCGGGGCGCAAAAAATATACAAATAAATGTGTTATCTTCCCTCAGCATTCAAGCAGCCCTTCGCAGCGGATTCTGACTGAGCCAAAGAAATGACAAGAGCGATAGGTATGTTTATAGCCGTGGATAAGCGCCCATTCTCAGTGGTTGAGGGGAATAAGGTGTTTCAGCACCTCGTGAAAGTGCTCGAGCCACGTTAACTAATTTCGCCCTCATGCACCCATTTCAGCAAACAGGTAGTAACCGCTCTACATAAGCAAGGTGAAAGCCGAAGTAGTCAATGAATTGGCAAATCAAATGTTATGTCACATGCGCCGAATACAACGTGTGTAGACTTTACCGTGAAATGCTTACTTACGAGCCCTATCCTAACAATGCAGTTCAAATGTAACATTTGCTAATAAAAATACTAAATAGTAACACCAATAACAAGGCTATATACAAGAAGTACCAGTACCGAGTCGATGTGCAGGGGTACGAGGTAGTGGAGGTTATATGTACAGTTAGGGGTTAAAGTGACTAGGCAATCAGGATAGGTAAGAGTAGCAGCAGCATGTGAAGAGTGTGAGTGGTGTCAATATGCATGTGTGTTTTGTGCATGAGAGAGTACGTAGTATGTGTGTCTGTGTTGGAGATTCGGTGTCAGTAGAGCCCAATGAGTCTGCATAGAGTCGGTCAGCCAGAACAAGAAAGGGTCAATGCAAATACTCCAGGCAGCCATTTCATTAACTGTTCAGCAGCCATTTCATTAACTGTTCAGCAGCCATTTCATTAACTGTTCAGCAGCCATTTCATTAACTGTTCAGCAGCCATTTCATTAACTGTTCAGCAGCCATTTCATTAACTGTTCAGCAGCCATTTCATTATCTGTTCAGCAGCCATTTCATTATCTGTTCAGCAGCCATTTCATTATCTGTTCAGCAGCCATTTCATTATCTGTTCAGCAGCCATTTCATTATCTGTTCAGCAGCCATTTCATTAACTGTTCAGCAGCCATTTCATTATCTGTTCAGCAGCCATTTCATTATCTGTTCAGCAGCCATTTCATTATCTGTTCAGCAGCCATTTCATTATCTGTTCAGCAGCCATTTCATTATCTGTTCAGCAGCCATTTCATTATCTGTTCAGCAGCCATTTCATTATCTGTTCAGCAGCCATTTCATTATCTGTTCAGCAGCCATTTCATTATCTGTTCAGCAGCCATTTCATTATCTGTTCAGCAGCCATTTCATTATCTGTTCAGCAGCCATTTCATTATCTGTTCAGCAGCCATTTCATTAACTGTTCAGCAGCCATTTCATTAACTGTTCAATAGTCTTATGGCTTGGGGGTAGAAGCTGTTCAGGAGCCTTTTGGTCCCAGACTTGGCGCTACGGTACAGCTTGCTGTGCGGTAACAGAGTGAAGTCTATGACTTGGATGGCTGGGATCTTCGACAATTTTTCAGGCCTTCCTCTGACCGCCTAGTATAGAGGTCCTGGATGGTAGGGAACTTGGCCCCAGTGATGTACTGGGTCGTACGCACTACCATTTCTAGGGCCTTCTGGTCGGATGCCAAGCAGTTGCCATACCAAGCGGTAATGCAGCCAGTCAAGATTCTCTCAATGGTGCAGCTGTAGAACTTTGAGGATCTGAGGGCCCATGACAAATCTTTTCAGTCTCCTAAGAGGGAATAGGCATTGTTGTGCCTTTATCACAACTGTTGGTGTGTATGTGGACTAGAGGTCGACCGATTAATTAGGGACAATTTCAAGTTTATAACAACCGGAAATTGGTATTTTTGGGCACCGATTTTACAGATTTTTAAAAATTTGATTGTATTTTTAGACCTTTATTTAACTAGGCAAGTCAGTTAAGAACACATTCTTATTTTCAATGACAGCCTAGGAACGGTGGGTTAACTGCCCTGTTCAGGGGCAGAAAGACAGATTTTCACCTTGTCAGCTCAGGTGATCCAATCTTGCAACCTTACAGTTAACTAGTCCAATGCTCTAACCACCTGCCTCTCAATGCACTCCACAAGGAGCCTGCCTGTTACGCGAATGCAGTAGAAGCCAAGGTAAGTTGCTAGCTAGTATTAAACTTATCTTATAAAAAACAATCAATCATAATCACTAGTTAACTACACATGGTTGATGATATTACTAGTTTATCTAGCGTGTCCTGCATTGCATATAATCGACGCTGGGGGATGATTTAACTAAAGTGCATTTGCGAAAAAGGTAGTCGTCCAACGATTGTGCTTACTATAAAAACCAATGCCTTTCTTAAAATCAATACACAGAAGTATATTTGTTTAAACCTGCATATTTAGCAAAAAGAAATCCAGGTTAGCAGGTAATATTAACCCGGTGAAATTGTGTCACTTCTCAAACGTTCATTGCACACAGAGTCAGGGTAGTTGCAACAGTTTGGGCCGCCTGGCTCGTTGCGAACTTATTTGCCAGAATTTTACATAATTATGACATAACATTGAAGGTTGTGCAATGTAACAGGAATATTTAGACTTAGGGATGCCACCCGTTAGATATATTCTTTCACTGAAAGAATAAATGTTTTATTTTCGAAATGATAGTTTCCGGATTGGACCATATTAATGACCTATGGCTCGTATTTCTGTGATTATTATGTTATAATTAAGTGTATGATTTGATAGAGCAGTCTGACTGAGCAGTGGTAGGCAGCAGCAGGCTCGTAAGCATTCATTCAAACAGCACTTTCGTGCATTTTGCCAGCAGCTCTTCTCAAGCACAGCGCTGTTTTATGACTTCAAGCCTATCAGCCTAATGGCTGGTGTAACCGATGTGAAATGACTAGCTAGTTAGCGGGGTGCGCACTAATAGCGTTTCAAACGTCACTCGCTCTGAGACTTTGAAGTTGTTCCCTTTGCTCTGCAAGGGCTGCTGCTTTTGTGTAGCGATGGGTAACGCTGCTTCGAGGGTGGCTGTTGTCGATGTGTTCCTGGTTCGAGCCCAGGTAGGAGTGAGGAGAGGGATGGAAGCTATACTGTTACACTGGCAATACTAAAGTGCCTATAAGAACATCCAATAGTCAAAGGTATATGAAATACAAATGGTATAGAGAAATAGTCCTATAAATACTATATTAACTACAACCTAAAACCTCTTACCGTGGAATATTGAAGTCTCAAGTTATAAAGGAACTTTCATATGTTCTGAGCAAGGAACTCAAACGTTATCTTTTTTACATGGTACATATTGCACTTTTACTTCTCCAACACTTTGTTTTTGCATTATTTAAACAAAATTGAACATGTTTCATTATTTATTTGAGGCTAAATTGATTTTTATTTATGTATTATATTAAGTTAAAATAAGTGTTCATTCAGTATTGTTGTAATTGTCATTATTACAAATAAAAATAAATTAAATTAAAAAATTGGGACGATTTAAATCGGTATCCAGCTTTTTTAGGTCCTCCAATAAATCGGTATCGGCATTGGAAAATCATAATCGGTCGACCTCTAGTGTGGACCATGTTAATTCCTTAGTGACGTGGATACTGAAGAACTTGAAGCACTCGACCTGCTCCACTACAGCCCGTCAATGTGAATGGGAGCGTACTCAGCCCTCCGTTTCCTGTAGTCCACAATCAGCTCCTTAGTGTTTCTGACACTGAGGGAGAGGTTATTGTGGTTCATCTGTGGTTCTGTTGGGGCGTTATGCAAATTGTGATGGGTTTCTGGGATGATGGTGTTGATGTGACTCATGACCAGCCTTTCAAAGCACTTCATGGCTACAGATGAGTGCTACAGATCCATAGTCATTTAGACAGGTTACCCTAGTGTTCTTGGTCACAGGGACTATGGTGGTCTGCTAGAAAAATGTAGGTATTACAGACTGGGTCAGGGAGAGGTTGAAAATGTCAGTGAAATCACTTGCCAGCTGGTCAGTGCATGCTCAGAGTACGCGTTCTGGTAATCAATCTGGCCCCGTGGCCTTGTGAATGTTAACATGTTTAAAGGTCTTGCTACAGAGAGCAAGATCCCACAGTCGTCTGGAACAGCTGGTGCTCGCATGCATGGTTCAATGTTGCTTGCCTCGAAGCGGGCACAGAAGGTATGCAGCTCGTCTGTTAGGGTCGCGTCACTGGGCAGCTCGTGGCTGGGTTTCCCTTTGTATTCTGTGATAGTTTGCAAGCCCTGCCACATCCAACGAGTGTCAGAGCCGGTGTAGTAGAATTCGATCTGTCCTGTATTGATGGCTCAGAGGCACCCTGTGTTGTGCTTACTACGGCTGGACCTCCAGGGCTACAGAGAGCTACTTAACAGTGACAGCCCATCACCTGATTATGCTCATCAGGCATTAAACAACTGATGATCATATAGAATCAGGAATACCAATTTTTGTTTATATGCGGAAAGGTTAACTAGAGTAACTGTTGGCATTTTATTTTCCTGCTTTACCGAAAACCGAACAGTGACTTCAAAACCGCAAAACGTACCAAAACGTGGGTTTGGTGAACCGTTACACCCCTGGCGTGCGAGCGTGTGCGTTTACCTGTTGTACATCAGAGTATGGCACCAGATCACTAGCGAGCACTTGGTGTGGCTGGCTGGTGAGGGAAGGGAGAGGGAGGGGCTTCTTCTGAGACAGACTGTTACTCAACAAGGCCAGTTTTATACTGAAACACACAATAAAGACAGGTCAGTGCTGAAACACATGGCCGGTCAAAACCCACAGACACATTAAGCAACTACCTCCACACACCAACCTGTATTGCCGAGCTTTATCCATATACTCATGCTGCTCCATGCCTTGAGAGTCCACAGCCGAGACATCAATGATGTTCCTAAGAAACAGAGACAAAGGTAATCAACAGAATTAAATCCCAAATGGATAAATCCACGACGAGGGAGGAGAAAAAAACATTTGTGTGTCTTACAGGGCTGTCTTGAAAAGGATGGATGTGAGTAAGGCCTGTTCGTCTGTGCGGGCTGAGGGTACACTGGCGGAGCTCCATTCTGTACTGTTGAGGGGCTTGCTGTCTGGGTTCGGGTGGGGGATCAGCGGCTTATACACGTCAGGGTCCTGAGGCACAACATACGCGTCACACTCACAAACTATCACAACATCCTCCATCACTGGCTGTTAAGGTACCCAGATTGACCTTGCTTATTGTTAAAATGAGCATGATATGATCTCTGTACTAAAGTACAAAACAAAAAGGCACCCTACAAACTCTATACTATGACTACTCTTCCCTGATCACTAAGTCAATAGGGATCTGCTGCTGTGACAGGCAGAATGAACCCAAAGTAAAGGTAGTTACCTAAGCCTGATATGATACCGGAGAGTATATTTCGACAGTATTATCCTGTGTTATAACAGGGTTAGCAAAGCAGTGGCAGGCTCTATGTGTACAACAGTCATCTGATAAATGGTAATAAGTTACCCCCCACCTCACATTTTCCAAAAGTGAAAATAAAAACCAAAACTTTATTTCCCCTTCAGCAAATTCCATTTTGGCCTGTCACAACTGGAAACCTGAGATCATATGACATGCATCTGGGAGAAGTTAAAGCGCTGGCAAGTTCAACGGCGTTACCGAATGAGGCCCAATTAACAGAAGTGGTCACATTTTACCGGACCTGATTGATGATCATCATGACAGGTGAGAATTTAAACAAAGTGTTTTGTCTGCCCTGCAAGTAGCTAGCTACTGACGTACAGATGAACTGGTTAAGGTAATTAGCAAACTAGATACTGCCTATAATTTGTCAGCAAAGGTTGTCACTATTTTGAAACTTCACTTAACGAGCTAATGTTGTTAGGTGTGTTGGCCAATTTGCCATTCATGTTACTACATTCCCATGGCCCAATCTTTTATCTTTTATTTTTTTACAGTTATCTTAAAGGTCTGACTAGCTCAGCTATCTGCTGGGTCGTAGTTGGCGAACTTAGAAATTGTTTCCTTTTAACAAGCAATGATGCACCATCTTTTCACTTTTGACTAGTTGAATTTGATACAACAAACTGTCTCGCAACGTCCTGATGACCCCAAAGAAAGTAACGTTACTGTTATTGTCAAATAGTATTTTGCAACCTATATAACCAACTAGCCTATAGTTAGTTACCTGCTCGGTGTTCTCGTTTTCCCTGCTGTAACAGCAACCCATGACGTTCGCTGGTCCGCGAACGCAATTTCCAACTACTTCTCCCGAGAAACTATATAATAAGAGAAACCGTCTCGGTCCACTTTCTCTCTTACCGCTTCTGACAGCGGCTACTACAAACGAAGCCTATCACATGACATCAGTTTTTGAGCAGCCAAGGACCGGGCAACAAACATAATGACATCCGGCCACTGTGAAGCCAGCATGGGAACACAGACTCCCCAATCACGTGACATGGGGTATTTCATGTTTTAAGACTCGCGAAGGGTGACTTGTTATTGTTTTATTTGGGGGCACGGAACCTGCACGCAACAGACGGGTCGAAAGGGAAATACAAAACGACGAGATGGCAAAAATACATTGTTAACACATGTTCTGAGGAGGCTGCTATCGCAAGATAAAATATTAAAGTCCTCTTCCAGACGTCCCCCTGGTCTACAGAGCCACTTTACAGCCCTCAATAACCATTGCATTTGATGAAAGAACACGTTTGACGAGTTTGCATGACTGGGTGACGCCAGTCGCCCTCTCATTACACATCTGACTACTAGCTACTAGGCTGCGTACTTCTCTTCCAGGACTGCTAAACAACCCCTGTGCTGCTTTGTTTTTATCTACGCCTGTTGCCAGTATGGCTCAGCTGATCATATCACTTTGCGTGTTGGTGTCTATATGTCTCGCCTCGGTTTTGACCAAAGACAGCAGCCCCATTCAGTTTGCTCCGGAAAGTCTCAGTACCTCAACGGTTCGCTCGGTGTGTAAGCCCATCCCCAGCACACTTTCTCTGTGCCACGGCGTCGGTTACCGGGAGATGCGGCTTCCCAACCTGCTGGGGCACGACTCGTTAAAAGAAGCCCAGCAGCAGTCGGCCGCGTGGCTACCGTTGGTCTCCAAACTCTGCCACCGGGATACCAAGAAGTTCTTGTGCTCGCTCTTCGCCCCGGTGTGCTTACCGGAGGGGGCGGTGCGCCCCTGCCGTGGGCTGTGCGAGGATGTGAGGGACGGTTGTCTTCCGGTGATGAGCGCTTTCGGGTTCCCGTGGCCCGACATGTTCAACTGTACCGGGTTCCCGCGCGGGACCCATCTCTGCATTCCCACCACGACCCGAGACACAGAGCGTGCGCAGAAGGAAGAGGGACACGAGGAGGCATCAAAGGGTTTGTACCAATCATCATTGGGAGGTGATCCTCTGCAAAAAATGTCCACTCTCTTTCACACACATGTTCACCCTTCTCGGTGGCATGTCTCTTGGTGTCCTCAGGAACAGTGGTCTGTGATGCATGCAGTCTGGCTGCTGAGGGGGAGACAGACATCCAGAACAACTTCTGCAAGAGTCCATATGGTGAGTGATGTGTATATTGCATTGGTTACACTTTACACAAAGGTTTATAGAGGTCAATAACATGTTTACATGTTTTTTTAAAGTGTTTACAGACCTGTATTTCTGTGTTTCCTCTCAGCCTTTAAACTGCGTATTGGGAGTGTTTCTGTAGTGCAGGGTGACCGCAGGGTCGTCCCTCTGGCCCGGAGTCGCATCCTGAGGTGGGAGGGTGGAGGCGCAGAGAAGGCCGAGGGCGTCGGGGGGGCCATGGCCTACAGTGCCCTTTGGTTGCAGGAGGGGGGTACCTGCACCTGTCCTGCCCTGGAGGAGGCAGATGTGGGGGAGGGGAAGGAGTCCCTGGCAGGGGTGTGGTACCTGGGCCTTGCTGACACACAGAAGGGCAGGCTGGTCCTCACTAGGCTGGTTAGGTGGAGGAGGAGCGACAAAGAACTCAAGAAGTTAGTCAGGAGACTGCTCAAACAACCCTGCTGATGATGTCATCATACAAACATAGAGAGACTTTCCAATTTGGCGAATTGGATGCGGATGAGAGGACACCACAGCCCTGTTACATTTACGCCTCTGGACCGAGACAATATCTCTTGCATCTCCCTTTCATATTCATGTCACCTAGCTCTGGAGAAGTGAAGCCTTCGTCATATTCAACTGAATAGACTGGATGGATAGATCTATGAAGACCTGTGGGGAAGAGAAACTCCCAGAGGTCCAGTGTCTGTGTGTTTGGATCCATGTTCTGGACACCTGTCACATGTGAGACATTGAGAAAAATGTAAATGATGTATTCCGTTCTGAATATAAAAAATCCATGTTTCTTTTAAATCAATTGTGAGGACATGATTCTGATTTGTCTAAGCCGAGTCAGACGACACAATTACCAGTGAGGCAAGAGCAGCATTAGTTCCATTAAAAGCAGAGTATTATTGTCTGATAGTAACATCAAAGACTGCCGGGTAACAGTGTCTAATAAACGTTATATTGAACCATAAATACTGGTCACCTTTTCTGTGTGTGTTTTCTGGATCCTTCTGTTTGTGACAAGAGAGAAACCTGACTCTAGACTCACTCCACACCTGTGACTGTACACCTGATCCGACCATGTCTGCCTGTCTGTCTGCCGCTGTCTGTCTGTCTGTCTCTCCCATTCTCCACCCACCATCGTGTGTTGAGTCAGATCCACCATAATTCCCTGTAGCCTACCAGTGATGTATTGCTGTATGTTTACTATGACCTCAGAATTAGTCAATAATAAACTCATTGTGAGAAACAATGAGCGGGGGGAGGGGTACTGTGAATACAACAGACCTGCCCCAGGTGGGTAGTGAATAATTCAGATACCCAGCTCCCTTACTTGAACCCCCTCTGCCCTCACCTGCGGAGCTATGACTACAACCACACACGATAACCATTCAGCATTTCTCCTGTCTCTGCCAAACATCTACAGCCAGGTGAGTCTTGTTTTTACTGTACAGCGGGAATGTGAGAGAGAGTATTCTTTTTACAAGAGGCTTGTGTTGTGGGAGGGGGAGTTGTAGTACAATGTAGCGTTGGTTGTCAGTGAGGTGCGGGACATGTCCTGTCACTCAGTGTAACTGCAGTTTGGAGTTGGCCAGAGGAGCATCTGTGTATGTGGTTTATATCCAAAATACATGGACTGTTGTGTTGTGTTGTGTGTGTAGAGACCTGAAATAGGAGGATTTTACATGAATTATTTATTTGTGTGTATTTTTTGTGTGTGCTGGCAGTCACCCATCTCCTGGTGTGTGTTCAGGTATGTGTGTCTGTGTGTGTACCTAGCTGTATGTCTGTGTACCACTCTCATTGGGTCTGTGTACCTATCTGTATGTCTGTGTACCACTCTCATTGGGTCTGTGTACCTAGCTGTATGTCTGTGTACCTAGCTGTATGTCTGTGTACCACTCTCATTGGGTCTGTGTACCTAGCTGTATGTCTGTACCACTCTCATTGGGTCTGTGTGTACCTAGCTGTATGTCTGTACCACTCATTGGGTCTGTGTACCTAGCTGTATGTCTGTGTACCACTCTCATTGGGTCTGTGTACCTAGCTGTATGTCTGTACCACTCTCATTGGGTCTGTGTGTACCTAGCTGTATGTCTGTACCACTCATTGGGTCTGTGTACCTAGCTGTATGTCTGTGTACCACTAATTTGGGTCTGTGTACCACTCATTGTGTCTGTGTACCACTCATTAGGTCTGTGTACCTAGCTGTATGTCTGTGTACCACTCTCATTGTGTCTGTGTACCTAGCTGTATGTCTGTGTACCACTCATTGGGTCTGTGTACCACTCATTGTGTCTGTCCCTGCAGCAGTACCATGGTGTCTGGTGCTATAGCGTTGGCACTCATTGGGTCTGTGTACCACTCATTGTGTCTGTGTACCTAGCTGTATGTCTGTGTACCACTCATTGTGTCTGTGTACCTAGCTGTATGTCTGTGTACCACTCATTGTGTCTGTGTACCTAGCTGTATGTCTGTGTACCACTCATTGGGTCTGTGTACCTAGCTGTATGTCTGTGTACCACTCATTGTGTCTGTGTACCTAGCTGTGTGTCTGTGTACCTAGCTGTATGTCTGTGTACCACTCATTGTGTCTGTGTACCACTCATTGTGTCTGTGTACCTAGCTGTATGTCTGTGTACCACTCATTGTGTCTGTGTACCTAGCTGTATGTCTGTGTACCACTCATTGTGTCTGTGTACCTAGCTGTATGTCTGTGTACCACTCATTGTGTCTGTGTACCACTCATTGGGTCTGTGTACCTAGCTGTATGTCTGTGTACCACTCATTGTGTCTGTGTACCTAGCTGTATGTCTGTGTACCACTCATTGTGTCTGTGTACCTAGCTGTATGTCTGTGTACCACTCATTGTGTCTGTGTACCTAGCTGTATGTCTGTGTACCACTCATTGTGTCTGTGTACCTAGCTGTATGTCTGTGTACCACTCATTGTGTCTGTGTACCTAGCTGTATGTCTGTGTACCACTCATTGTGTCTGTGTACCTAGCTGTATGTCTGTGTACCACTCATTGTGTCTGTGTACCACTCATTGGGTCTGTGTACCAGCTGTATTGTGTACCACTCATTGTGTCTGTGTACCTAGCTGTATGTCTGTGTACCACTCATTGTGTCTGTGTACCACTCATTGGGTCTGTGTACCTAGCTGTATGTCTGTGTGTACCTGGCTGTATGTCTGTGTACCACTCTCATTGTGTCTGTGTACCTAGCTGTATGTCTGTGTACCACTCATTGGGTCTGTGTACCTAGCTGTATGTCTGTGTACCACTCATTGCGTCTGTGTACCTAGCTGTGTGTCTGTGTACCTAGCTGTATGTCTGTGTACCACTCATTGTGTCTGTGTACCACTCATTGTGTTTGTGTACCACTCATTGTGTCTGTGTACCTAGCTGTATGTCTGTGTACCACTCTCATTGTGTCTGTGTACCTAGCTGTATGTCTGTGTACTTAGCTGTATGTCTGTGTACCACTCTCATTGTGTCTGTGTACCTAGCTGTATGTCTGTGTACCACTCTCATTGTGTCTGTGTACCTAGCTGTATGTCTGTGTACCTAGCTGTATGTCTGTGTACCACTCTCATTGTGTCTGTCCCTTGCAGCAGTACCATGGTGTCTGGTGCTATAGCGTTGGCCTTCCTCCCCCTGGTGTTGACTTTCATTATTCGTTACCGCTACTACTTTGTGCTGTTCTACCGGGCGGTGCTGGTCAGGATGTGGTATGACTGTACGACGGGGCTGAGCAGGGAGGAGAGGGCCTTCCAGTACGTTCTGACCCACGCCATTCCCGGCGACCCAGAAAGTATCCTGGAAACCTTTGACCTCTGGTGCAGCAAGGTGGAGTTCATCAGCAACATCGGCCCCAAAAAAGGTGACCCCCACCTGACTTACCACAACCCTCCCCCTAATTCTTATATTCTGTTCCCTCTCTCACCTGACCACAGCATTGTGTCTGCAGGTAAGATAATGGACCGGATGCTTTCCGAGCACAGCCCTCTGACCGTGCTGGAGCTCGGGTCCCACTGTGGGTACAGCACAGTGCGTATCGCCCGGGCACTGCCCCTGGGAGCCAGGCTCTACAGTGTAGAAATGGATGCGATAAACGCTGCCATAGCAGAGAAGATCATACGGCTGGCGGGCTTCGACGATGACACCGTGAGAGCAGAACACACACACACAGAGCAGAACGCACGCACACACACACACACACACAGAGCAGAACGCACGCACACACACACACACACAGAGCAGAACGCACGCACACACACACACACACAGAGCAGAACGCACGCACACACACACACACACAGAGCAGAAAACACACACACACACACACACACACACACACAGAGCAGAACACACACACACACACACACAGAGCAGAACGCACGCACACACACACACACACACAGAGCAGAACGCACGCACACACACACACACACACACACACACACGGTGAGAGAGTAAAACACAAAGACAAAAAGACCCGGTGAGATCAAATCTGGTCATACCTCCCCCACCCCCAGGTGGAGCTGATAGTGAGTCCGTCAGACGAGGTAATCCCAAGGTTGCGGGCAGACTATGGTCTGGAGCGGTTGGACTTTGTGTTCATGGACCACTGGAAAAAATGCTACCGTCCTGACTTGCAGGTAGCTAATTCACTCATAACCCCCCATGACCTCAAGTCTGTTTTTATGTTGTTGTTCCAGTCTATGTAAATCAGGGGTGTCAAACTCATTCCATGGAGGGCCAAGTGTCTGCAGGTTTTGTGATTTCCTTTCAATTAAGATCTAGACATTCAGGTGAGGGGAGCTTGTGACCTTAGACTTAGTGACCTTAATTCACCAATCAAGTACAAGGGTGGAGCAAAAACCCCGCAGCCACTCAGCCATCTGTGGAATGAGTTTGACACGTGAGGTACACTAAATATACAAATGTATGTGGACACCCCTTCAATTTAGTGGATTCGGCTATTTCAGCCACACCCGTTGCTCACAGGTGTATAAAACCGAGCATACACTCCGGTACCACTTGCCATGCGGTAGTAGAGAGAACAGTCTATGACTGGGGGGGGCTGTTATTGCAGCAAAGGGGGGGACCAACTCCATATTAATGCCCATGATTTTGGAATGACAAGTTTGACGAGCAGGTGTCCACATACTTTTGGCCATGAAGTATATGGTATTTTGTGTGGACACCAGGAGGAGCCGTTGCTTCACTGTGCTGTAGATGCAGGAATTCCACGGAGGGCCGAGTGTCTGCGGGTTTTAGCTCCTCCCTTCTACTTGATTGATTAATTAATTAAGATCACTAATTAGTAAGGAACTACCTCACCTGGTTATCTAGGTCTTAATTGAAAGGAAAAAACTAAAATCAGCAGACACTTGCCCCTTCATAGAATGAGTTTGACACCCCTGATATAACACTTAAAATCAAATTGAATTTGTGCCATCCCCTGAATACAACAGGTGTAGACTTTATTGTGAAATGCTTACAGACAAGCCCTTAACCAATAATGCAGAATAAAAATGTAAAAGAAAATATTTGCACAAAACAAAAGTAACACAATAAGGAACAATACAATTACAATAGAGGCTACAGACAGGGGTACCAGTACAGAGTCAATACAGACCTACAGGTTAGTCAAGGTCATTGAGGTAATATGTGCATGTACGTAATGGTAAAGTGACTATGCAGAGATAATAAACAGGTTAGTTGAGATAATTGAGGTAATATGTGCATGTACGTAATGGTAAAGTGACCATGCAGAGATAATAAACGGAGAGTTGTACAAACATGAAAAAGGGGGTCAATGCTAATAGTCCGGGTAGCCATTTTATTAACTCTTCATCAGTCTAATGGCTTGGAAGTAGCTGTTAATGACGCAGAGGAACCTGAAGCTCTCAACCCGCTCCACCACAGACATGTCGATGTGACTGGGGGCTTGCTCTCCCTTTTCCTGTAGTCCACGATCAGTTCCTTTGTCTTGCTGACATTGTGGGGAAAGGTTGTTCTCCTGGAACCACACTGCCAGATCACGGACTTCCTCCCTGTAGACTGTCTCATCGTTGTCGGTAACCAGGCCTACCACCGTTGTAGTCGACAAACTTAATGATGGTGTTGGAGTCGTGTGTAGCCATGCAGTCGTAGGTGAACAGGGAGTAGAGGAGGGGTCTGAGCACGCACCCCGAAGGGGCCCCCATGTTGAGGATCAGCGTGGCGGATGTGTTGTTACCTACCCTCACCACCTGGGGGCGGCCCGTCAAGAAGTCCACAATCCAGTTGCAGAGAGAGGTGTTTAGTCCCAGGGTCCTTAGTATAGTGATGAGCTTTGAGGGCACTATGGTATTGAACGCTGAGCTGTAGTCAATGAACAGCATTCTCACATAGGTGTCCCTTTTGTCCAGGTGGGAGAGGGCAGTGTCGAGGGCAATAGTGTGTCATCTGTGGATCTGTTGGGGCAGTATGCAAATTGTGGTGGGTCTAGGGTTTCTGGGATGATGGTGTTGATTTGACTCATGACCAGCACTTCAAAGCACTTCATGGCTACAGATGTGAGTGCTATGGGTCGGTAGTCATTTAGATAGGTTACCTTATATACCTTATATATATTATACCTTAGTGTTCTTGGGCACAGGGACTATGGTGTTTGCTTGAAACATCTAGGTATTACTCACTTGGTCAGGGAGAGGTTGAAAATGTCAGTGAAGACACTTGGTCAGCGTCCTGGTAATAAGTCTGAATGTTGACCAGGTCTTCTTTATCCCCCTCTATAACTCCCCTCCTCTAACCTTCACCTCCTAACCCTCCACTAACCCTCACCTCCTAACCCTCACCACCTCACCTCCTAACCCTCACCACCTAAACCTCCTCTAACCCTCACCACCTCACCCTCACCTCCTAGCCCTCCTCTAACCCTCACCTCCTAGCCCTCCTCTAACCCTCACCTCCTAGCCCTCCTCTAACCCTCACCACCTAACCCTCCTCTAACCCTCACCACCTAACCCTCCTCTAACCCTCACCTCCTAGCCCTCCTCTAACCTTCACCTCCTAGCCCTCCTCTAACCCTCACCACCTAACCCTGTTCTGACCCTCACCTCCTAGCCCTCCTCTATCCCTCACCTCCTAGCCCTCCTCTAACCCTCACCTCCTAGCCCTCCTCTATCCCTCACCTCCTAGCCCTCCTCTAACCCTCACCTCCTAGCCCTCCTCTGACCCTCACCTCCTAGCCCTCCTCTATCCCTCACCTCCTAACCTCCTCTGACCCTCATCTCCTAGCCCTCCTCTATCCCTCATCTCCTAACCCTCCTCTGACCCTCACCTCCTAGCCCTCCTCTATCCCTCATCTCCTAACCCTCCTCTGACCCTCACCTCCTAGCCCTCCTCTATCCCTCATCTCCTAACCCTCCTCTGACCCTCATCTCCTAACCCTCCTCTGACCCTCATCTCCTAACCCTCCTCTGACCCTCATCTCCTAACCCTCCTCTGACCCTCATCTCCTAACCCTCCTCTGACCCTCATCTCCTAACCCTCCTCTAACCCTCTTCTCCTAACCCTCATCTCCTAACCCTCCTCTGACCCTCATCTCCTCTGACCCTCATCTCCTAACCCTCCTCTGACCCTCTTCTCCTAACCCTCCTCTGACCCTCTTCTCCTAACCCTCCTCTGACCCTCTTCTCCTAACCCTCTTCTCCTAACCCTCATCTCCTAGCCCTCCTCTGACCCTCATCTCCTAGCCCTCCTCTATCCCTCATCTCCTAACCCTCCTCTCCTATCCCTCATCTCCTAACCCTCCTCTAACCCTCACTTCTATAACCCCCCTCCTAACCCTCCACTAAAGTGTGCCCCTCCTAACCCTCACCTCTATGACCCCTCCTAACCCTCACCTCTATAACCCCCCTCCTAACCCTCACCTCTATAGTTGGCGTCGGAGATGGCAGACGTTTTTCATGCCTCCAACCGATTGTGTTTTTGTTTGTTAATTTGTAACTTTTTTTTTTTTCAAATTTATTTTGTACATAATGTTGAAGCTACCGTTTCTTATGACCGAAAATAACTTCTGGACATCAGGACTGTGATTACTCTCCATGAACTGGCAGAATCCTTTTTGTCTTTAACGAGTCTGACGTGAACGATACACTGCTTTCTCGGGAACCAGCAGCAGAGAAAAGGGGGCAGGAGGGCAGACTGCCTTCGGAGAATTCGTAGGCGATCAAATAAACCCCCACTTCCTTCCATTCTCCTAGAAAACGTGCCATCTTTAGACAATAAAATAGATGACCTACGTGGAAGATTAAACTACCCATGAGACATTCAAAGCTGTAATATCTTATGCTTCACGGAGTCGTAGCTGAACGACGACACTATCAACATACAGCTGGCTGGTTATACGCTGTACCGGCTGGATAGAACAGTGGCGTCTGGTAAGACAAGGGATGGTGGACTATGTATTATTGTAAATAACAGCTGGTGCACGATATCTAAGGAAGTCTCAAGCTATTGCTTACCTGAGGTAGAGTATCTCATGATAAACTGTAGACCACACCACCTACCTAGAGAGTTTTCATCTGTATTTTTCGTAGCTGTCTACATGGCACCACAGTCAGAGGCTGGCACTAAGACAGCACTGAATGAGCTGTATTCTGCCATAAGCAAACAAGGAAACGCTCACCCAGAGGCGGCGCAACTAGTAGCCGGGGACTTTAATGCAGAGAAACTTAAATTTGTTTTACCAAATTTCTATCAGCAAGTTAAATGTGCAACCAGAGGAAAATAATCTCTGGACCACCTTCACTCCACACACAGAGACACATGCAAAGCTCTCCCTCACCCTCCATTTGGTAAATCTGACCATAATTCTATCATCCTGATTCCTGTGTAAAGCATGAAGCACCAGTGGCTAGATCAATTAAAAAATGGTCAGATGAAACAGATGCTAAGATACAGGACTGTTTTGCAGCACAGACTGGAATATGGTCCGGGATTCCTACGATGGCATTGAGGAGTACACCACATCAGTCATTGGCTTCATCAATGTGCATCAATGACATCGTCCCTACAGTGACCGTACGCATGTACATACCCAAACCAGAAGCCATGGATTACAGGCAACATCCGCACTGAGCTAAAGAGTAGAGCTGCCGCTTTCAAGGAGCTTGACTCTAACCCGGAAGCTTATAAGAAATCCCGCTATGCCCTCCAACTAATCATCAAACAGGAAAAGCGTCAATACAGGATTAAGATTGAATCGTACCACACCGGCTCTGACGCTAAACGTATGTGGCAGGGCCTGCAAACCATTAGACAACAAAGGGAAGCACAGCCGAGAGCTGCCCAGTGACATGAGCCTACCAGACGAGCTAAACTACTTTGAGGCAAGTAACCATGAAACATGCATGAGAGCACCAGCTGCCCTGGAAGACTGTGTGATCACGCTCTCTGCAGCCGATGTGAGTAAGACCTTTAGACAGGTCAACATTCACAAGGCCAGACGGATTACCAGGACGTGTACTCCCAGCATGCGCTGACCAACTGGCAAGTTTCTTCACTGACATTTTGAACCTCTCCCTGTCCGAGTCTATAATACCAACATGTGCGTGTTCAGTCTCCTCCTGTACTCCCTGTTCACTCATGACTGCACGATCAGGCACGACTCCAACACCATCAATAAGTTTGCCAATGACACAACAGTGGTAGGACTGATCACTGACAACGATGAGACAGCCTATAGGGAGGAGATCAGTGACCTGGCTGTGTGGTGCCAGGACAACAACCTCTCCCTCAATGTGATCAAGACAAAGGAGATGATTATGGACTACAGGAAAAAGGCTGAGCACACCCCCATTCACATCAACGGGGCTGCAGTGGAGCAGATTGAGAGCGTCAAGTTCCTTGGTGTCCACATCACCAACAAACTAACATGGTCCAAACACACCACAACAAAACCTATTTCCCCTCAAGCATGGGTCCTCAGATCCTCAAAATGTTCTACAGCTATACCATCTAGAGCATCTTAACTGGTTGCATCACGGCCTGGTATGGCAACTGCTCGGCCTCCGACCGCAAGGCACTACAGAGGGTAGTGCGAATGGCCCAGTAAATCACTGGGGCCAAACTTCCTGCCATCCAGGACGTCTATACCAGGCGGTGTCAGAGGAAGGCCCTAAAAATTGTCAAAGACTCCAGCCACCCTGTTCTCTCTGCTAGCGGTACCGGAGCGCCAAGTCTAGGTCCAAGAGGCTTCTTAACAGCTTCTACCCCAAAGCCATAAGACTCCTGAATATCTAGTCAAATGGCTACCCAGACTATTTGTATTTCCCCACCCGCTTTACTCCGCTGCTACTCTCTGTTATCATCTATGCATCGTCACTTTAATAACTCTATCTACATGTACATATTACCTCAACTAACCAGTGCCCCCTCACATTGACATCCGTACCGGTACCCTCATACTGCTGCTCTATAATTACTTAGATTTTGTTTATTATTTTTAAACTGCATTGTTGGTTAGGGGCTCGTAAGTAAGCATTTCACAGTAAGGTCTACCTACACCTGTTGTATTCGGCGCATGTGACTAATACAATTTGATTTATAACTCACCTCTATAACTCCTAACCCTCCACCTGTATTGTGGTCTGCAGGCTCTGGAGGGCTCTGGTCTGCTGGGAAAAGGCTCTGTAGTGCTCGCTGACAACGTCCTGTTTCCGGGTGCTCCTAACTTCCTCCGACACGTCCGCAAGAGTGGCCTCTACGAGTGGAAGATCCACAGGGCCACTCTAGAGTACAGCAAGGGCATCAGGGATGGGATGGCTGAACTGGTTTACCAGGGGATCAAGTAGGGTGGGGGCATAGTGCATCTGTTACCTAGACATACAAGACTGAGGTTG
This sequence comes from Oncorhynchus keta, assembly GCF_023373465.1. NCBI lineage: Eukaryota > Metazoa > Chordata > Actinopteri > Salmoniformes > Salmonidae > Oncorhynchus > Oncorhynchus keta. The sequence goes on along the minus strand of NC_068421.1, from coordinate 11,438,724 downwards.
GGGGCAACTTACTTTTGTTCTCGGAGCCTACTAGTCTTCTGCTGTTTTCCCGCTTAGTGCCCCCTGCTGGTTGAATATCATTCTGACAGTCTCTCACGTGTTTTACAGGTCTGTCTGTTGCATTAATAAATCCATTACATACATTCTCTGTACATTGTTTTTCTTTATTTACACAAGAAACTTGACCAATTAAAGTTATTTACTTTACATACAACTGAGCTTCTGTTAAGTTCCTTTTTACAACTTGTTGAATACTGACATTCTATAGCACGTGTTCTTACTCTCCAGGTTTCTGTTGGCCACACACACACACACACACACACACACACACACACACACACACACACACACACACACACACACACACACACACACACACACACACACACACACACACACACACACACACACACACACACACACCTCAAGTGCAGTGTACAGGCTGTGGTTTATGCCCATTCAGCGGTTTTAAGAGCGCCCATTCAGATGTGACACATGACTGGCGGCTGGGGGGGTGTCAAAGTACACACTCCAACAGAATAACGAGCACCAGAGAGGGGAGTGAGTTCGCACTCAATGTCCTTGAGTTAAATGTGTGTGTAGTCTAAACAAGGGGTCTGACTGTCTCGACCTGATGGGGAGGACAGAACTGGCAGAGTGGGGGTTGAGGTGGAGGCCGCTTTCTTTTTCCTAATGTTGCAAAACCACTTATCTGAAGAAACTTTTACAGTTCAGTCTTCACAAATTGCAACTATAGAACACTGAATGAGAGAACACGCACTTTCTCCATGCAGTAAACCATCACACAGCTCACCCTGTCATGTCCCATGGTGGGTGTGAACAGCAGGGAAAGTTCACCAGCCCAGACACACTGTCAGGAAGAGTAGATGAGCACCTATCCTGCTGGAGAGCTACTAAGGGGAAATCAGAGAGTAGCGAGGATTACTCTGGTCTAGATCATCCACTGGTCTTGGTCTTGGTCTGCTCCCTCCATGTCCACCTGCAGTTTGAGCGAGATGACAGAGAGATGACTGAAATGTGTAATAAGAGGTTCTAGTATTTCCCTTAGATACTGTTCCACAGACGTGACCCCTAACCCCTGATTGTATGTGTGTGTGTTTTAGACCTCGTTGACCTCGCCGTCATCCGGTGACTCGTTGTAGTCGTTCATCTCATCTATGTCCTGCATGTCCTCTTCATCCTCAGAGTCTTCTTCACTATCTTCCTCATCCTCATCCTCCTCCTCTTCCTCCTCGTCAAATGTCTGCTACACACCCACAGAGAACAAAAACAAAAGCCACACACACCCCAGAGTGAGTATGGAAAATGACAAAAAAAACACCCCTCAACAGAAATACAGTACCAGTCGAATGTTTGTACACCTACTCATTCAAGGGTTTTTCCTTTATTTTTACTATTTTCTACATTGCAGAATAATAGTAAAGACAACTATGAAATAACACATATGGAATCATGTAGTAACCAAAAATGTGTTAAATCAAAATATATTTTATATTTCAGATTCTTCAAAGTAGCCACCCGATGTGCAAAGCTGTCATCAAGGCACTCTGACATTGGTATAATTTAAAGGACAACTATGTCTTACTTTCATCCAAACATTGACACAAAATTGTAAACTATGTGTATAATTTGAGGAATGAAATGTCATGAGATAATAATAAAACCTAGTTGGTAATCTCCCCTTTCTGTGTACCACACCACCATATCAACATGCCCAAGTTCACACAGGGTAGGGGGTTTAGGATCACCATCTTTGACTTGGTTTGAATTCGAGCTAGCGAGCAACACAAACACTAGTGTTTTACTTTTGTATGTGCAGTTCTCTCATACTGTAGCCTCTCCTCACTGTCTTTGGGATGGTATAATTAAAGCTCATGCTTTTCCTCCCTCCTCTGGCCCTAATGATGCTAAATAATCTGGGAGCTGTTAGGAATAAAACACAAAATTCAAACATTAACTTCTCTATTTTATTGAATTGTAATGCCTTTCCACCCCACATATGGAACCAACTACAAAAGACATTACAATTGGATGTACTGGTGCCTCTCTGGCAATATACAATATTGTTTGGGGACCTTCTTATTGAGGAATGTAATTGTTTGTCTTTCTTATATTGTATTAGATTTTGTCTGATGTATATGCAGGGCTCCCTTGTGAAAGTGAACCTGGTCTCAATCATTTTTCCCTGCTTAAATAAAGGTTAAATAAAAATGTGAACATAGTCACCCTTTGTAATATCTCATGACACTTGGTCAAAATCCATACACATCTCATATACATTTGGGTCAACTATTAGATGAAAATACAAGTGACTGACTAAAATAAACGTTATTTAAAGCTCTGATACCTCGAAGATTGGCTTCCCAATAGGCATCAGGTTATTGTCCTTCTCTGCGATGCTTTGTAACTAAGGGGGAGAGAGAGAGGTCAGTGTTGGTCTGAACTCAGATTGGCTCTGTGACTCCTGCCAGTGCTGCTCTGTCTTTTCTCTCTCTGTGTGTGTGTGTGTGTGTGTGTGTGTGTGTGTGTGTGTGTGTGTGTGTGTGTGTGTGTGTGTGTGTGTGTGTGTGTGTGTGTGTGTGTGTGTGTACCCAGGTCTGGTACCGCTCTGTCTTTTCTCACACGGTGTGTGTGTGTGTGTGTACCCAGGTCTGGTGCTGCTCTGTCTTTTCTCTCTCGGTGTGTGTGTGTGTGTGTGTGTACCCAGGTCTAGTGCTGCTCTGTCTTTTCTCTCTCGGTGTGTGTGTGTGTACCCAGGTCTGGTGCTGCTCTGTGTTTACTCTCTCGGTGTGTGTGTGTACCCAGGTCTGGTGCTGCTCTGTGTTTACTCTCTCGGTGTGTGTGTACCCAGGTCTGGTGCTGCTCTGTGTTTTCTCTCTCGGTGTGTGTGTGTACCCAGGTCTGGTGCTGCTCTGTGTTTTCTCTCTCGGTGTGTGTGTGTGTGTGTGTACCCAGGTCTGGTGCTGCTCTGTGTTTTCTCTCTCGGTGTGTGTGTGTGTGTACCCAGGTCTGGTGCTGCTCTGTGTTTTCTCTCTCGGTGTGTGTGTGTGTGTACCCAGGTCTGGTGCTGCTCTGTGTTTTCTCTCTCGGTGTGTGTGTGTGTGTGTACCCAGGTCTGGTGCTGCTCTGTGTTTTCTCTCTCGGTGTGTGTGTGTGTACCCAGGTCTGGTGCTGCTCTGTGTTTACTCTCTCTGTGTGTGTGTGTACCCAGGTCTGGTGCTGCTCTGTGTTTTCTCTCTCGGTGTGTGTGTGTGTACCCAGGTCTGGTGCTGCTCTGTGTTTTCTCTCTCGGTGTGTGTGTGTGTACCCAGGTCTGGTGCTGCTCTGTGTTTTCTCTCTCGGTGTGTGTGTGTACCCAGGTCTGGTGCTGCTCTGTGTTTTCTCTCTCGTGTGTGTGTGTGTGTGTGTGTGTGTGTGTGTGTGTGTGTGTGTGTGTGTGTGTGTGTGTGTGTGTGTACCCAGGTCTGGTGCTGCTGCTCCTGTTGGTGTAACTCTGTCTCATCCACACACGGCCGGTCCAGGTTGAACCACAGAGACTCTGTCAACCGGGGAAACAGCGAGGGAAACAGCATGGACATCTCTGTCTGAAAGGAAACACACTTCCCTGAGGCAGGATAGATATCAGCACCCACCTAGATAACAGATATGGCTAGATTAGTACACAGCTGGTCAGATGTTGGTTTCAGTGACCCAAAAAACTGATTGGGGGGTGTAGCTAGCGATAGATAGCTGTAAGAAATGACACAACAATGTTTTCAACATAGCTAGCTAACATCTGCTAACTTGGGTAGGTTAGCTACATAGCTAGTTACTGTAAGTACTGCACGGTTTAGGTTTTGCATGCTTTAAATGGTATCTGCTAAGCTATTATAGATCTGGCTTACTAACTAGCTAGCTACACTCTTCATCCTGCATAATGTAGCTAAGGTTAGCCAGCTAGCTAACACTGCAATAATGTTAGCTAGCTATGTTACGAAACAATATCTTATACCGTTACATCAATAATAAAAATACTGTAAATGTTCACCGTCTTACCTGTAAAACCACTATCCCGTCTTGCTGTCAAAATAGAAATTTCAACTGACCGGAAATCGGTGTTCGTTTGTAAACGCTCCGGGTGTGTAGGCAAATAATTTCAAAAAGATTCCGGTTTATGAACCGTTCTCAATGGTTTAAACGATATACTATATAGATTATAAACGGCAAGGATGATCATACTCTTTGACCATACTGCGAGAAAGTTTAAGTTTCGGCTTAGTAAAGCAGGCACACCTATGTATAACGCTTTAGTTTCATTAAACTTTCACTTGAGGGGTAGCCACTCTCTGTGAAACTGTAAAAAATAGTTTCAGAACTTATTTTGAATAGAAAATATACTTTACACCTGTCTCTATATGTTCTAGGTAGTTTCTTCATGCAAATGTGACTGAAGGACATTGAAACCTGCCTGAAATAATTACCCTGCCTGAAATGCATATCACATGATAAAGTTAAACACTTAATATGAGCTCATGACCTTTGGGTGCAGTAAACCAGTGATTTCCACATTCACTAATTAACAGTGAAGAAAATATTATGTGAGGCTTGGTGATAAAGGTTTTATGCTGCATAATATGCATACTCTGACCTCTAAGTCAGCTGTCATAAACCTGAGGAGTTACACACATTATAAACGTTATAAAATCATGCAATAATCCTAAACAAATGCATGCTATTGTTACAGGCTGACTACACCACCCGCGTCGCGTGCGCTCGCGTTGCAAAATAAATGTAGACATACATGTTATTCAATTATTGCACCCACACTGCTCGTGTGTGCCAACGCGCGTCTGCGTTTCCAAGGGCTAACACGGAACAAAAAAAAACGGCTGCACACATGCGCCATCTTGCATACATTTGTTTTGTCACCCCACACCAAATGCGATCAAAACAAACTCTGAACCAAATTATATTAATTTGGGGACAGGTTGAAAAGCATTAAACATTTATGGCTAGTTAGCTTGCACTTGCTAACTAATTTGTCCTATTTAGCTAGCTTGCTGTTGCTAGCTAATTTGTTTTGGGATATAAACATTGAGTTGTTATTTTACCGGAGATGCACAAGGTCCTCTACTCCGACAATTAATCCACACATAAAACGGTCAACCGAATCGTTTCTAGTCATCTCCCTTCCAGGTTTTTCTTCTCTTGACTCTATATTGCGATTGGCAACTTTCATAAATTAGGTGCATTACCGCCACTGACCTGGTTCATCTTTCACTCACCCCCTTGCGTATAACTAATGAGGAGATGACATGTTGGTACCTGCTTCTATAAATCAATGAGGATATGACATGTTGGTACCTGCTTCCAGAAACCAATGAGGAGATGGGAGAGGCAGGACTTGCAGCGTGTCAGAAATATAACTGATTTCTATTTTAGCCCTTGACATCGCAGACGCTCGTTGGCGTGTGCGAGCAGTGTGGGTGCAATAATTGAATAACATGGATTTCAACATTAATTTTGCAACGCACGCAACGCGAGTGGTGTGGTCAGCCTATTAGTGTGGTGTGGTCAGCCTATTAGTGTGGTGTGGTCAGCCTATTAGTGTGGTGTGGTCAGCCTATTAGTGTGGTGTGGTCAGCCTATTAGTGTGGTGTGGTCAGCCTATTAGTGTGGTGTGGTTAGCCTATTAGTGTGGTGTGGTCAGCCTATTAGTGTGGTGTGGTTAGCCTATTAGTGTGGTGTGGTCAGCCTATTAGTGTGGTGTGGTCAGCCTATTAGTGTGGTGTGGTTAGCCTATTAGTGTGGTGTGGTCAGCCTATTAGTGTGGTGTGGTCAGCCTATTAGTGTGGTGTGGTCAGCCTATTAGTGTGGTGTGGTCAGCCTATTAGTGTGGTGTGGTCAGCCTATTAGTGTGGTGTGGTTAGCCTATTAGTGTGGTGTGGTTAGCCTATTAGTGTGGTGTGGTCAGCCTATTAGTGTGGTGTGGTCAGCCTATTAGTGTGGTGTGGTCAGCCTATTAGTGTGGTGTGGTCAGCCTATTAGTGTGGTGTGGTCAGCCTATTAGTGTGGTGTGGTTAGCCTATTAGTGTGGTGTGGTCAGCCTATTAGTGTGGTGTGGTCAGCCTATTAGTGTGGTGTGGTCAGCCTATTAGTGTGGTGTGGTCAGCCTATTAGTGTGGCGTGGTCAGCCTATTAGTGTGGTGTGGTCAGCCTATTAGTGTGGTGTGGTCAGCCTATTAGTGTGGTGTGGTGAGCCTATTAGTGTGGTGTGGTCAGCCTATTAGTGTGGTGTGGTCAGCCTATTAGTGTGGTGTGGTTAGCCTATTAGTGTGGTGTGGTCAGCCTATTAGTGTGGTGTGGTCAGCCTATTAGTGTGGTGTGGTTAGCCTATTAGTGTGGTGTGGTCAGCCTATTAGTGTGGTGTGGTTAGCCTATTAGTGTGGTGCGGTCAGCCTATTAGTGTGGTGTGGTTAGCCGATTAGTGTGGTGCGGTCAGCCTATTAGTGTGGTGTGGTTAGCCTATTAGTGTGGTGCGGTCAGCCTATTAGTGTGGTGTGGTCAGCCTATTAGTGTGGTGCGGTCAGCCTATTAGTGTGGTGTGGTCAGCCTATTAGTGTGGTGTGGTCAGCCTATTAGTGTGGTGTGGTCAGCCTATTAGTGTGGTGTGGTCAGCCTATTAGTGTGGTGTGGTCAGCCTATTAGTGTGGTGTGGTTAGCCTATTAGTGTGGTGTGGTCAGCCTATTAGTGTGGTGTGGTCAGCCTATTAGTGTGGTGTGGTCAGCCTATTAGTGTGGTGTGGTCAGCCTATTAGTGTGGTGTGGTCAGCCTATTAGTGTGGTGTGGTTAGCCTATTAGTGTGGTGTGGTCAGCCTATTAGTGTGGTGTGGTCAGCCTATTAGTGTGGTGTGGTCAGCCTATTAGTGTGGTGTGGTCAGCCTATTAGTGTGGTGTGGTTAGCCTATTAGTGTGGTGTGGTCAGCCTATTAGTGTGGTGTGGTCAGCCTATTAGTGTGGTGTGGTCAGCCTATTAGTGTGGTGTGGTCAGCCTATTAGTGTGGTGTGGTCAGCCTATTAGTGTGGTGTGGTCAGCCTATTAGTGTGTGTGTAGCCTATTAGTGTGGTGCGGTTAGCCTATTAGTGTGGTGTGGTTAGCCTATTAGTGTGGTGCGGTCAGCCTATTAGTGTGGTCAGCCTATTAGTGTGGTGTGGTCAGCCTATTAGTGTGGTGCGGTCAGCCTATTAGTGTGGTGTGGTTAGCCTATTAGTGTGGTGCGGTCAGCCTATTAGTGTGGTGTGGTCAGCCTATTAGTGTGGTGTGGTCAGCCTATTAGTGTGGTGTGGTCAGCCTATTAGTGTGGTGTGGTCAGCCTATTAGTGTGGTGTGGTCAGCCTATTAGTGTGGTGTGGTTAGCCTATTAGTGTGGTGTGGTCAGCCTATTAGTGTGGTGTGGTCAGCCTATTAGTGTGGTGTGGTCAGCCTATTAGTGTGGTGTGGTCAGCCTATTAGTGTGGTGTGGTCAGCCTATTAGTGTGGTGTGGTCAGCCTATTAGTGTGGTGTGGTCAGCCTATTAGTGTGGTGTGGTTAGCCTATTAGTGTGGTGTGGTTAGCCTATTAGTGTGGTGTGGTCAGCCTATTAGTGTGGTGTGGTCAGCCTATTAGTGTGGTGTGGTTAGCCTATTAGTGTGGTGTGGTCAGCCTATTAGTGTGGTGTGGTTAGCCTATTAGTGTGGTGCGGTCAGCCTATTAGTGTGGTGTGGTTAGCCTATTAGTGTGGTGCGGTCAGCCTATTAGTGTGGTGCGGTCAGCCTATTAGTGTGGTGCGGTCAGCCTATTAGTGTGGTGTGGTCAGCCTATTAGTGTGGTGCGGTCAGCCTATTAGTGTGGTGTGGTCAGCCTATTAGTGTGGTGCGGTCAGCCTATTAGTGTGTTGTGGTCAGCCTATTAGTGTGGTGTGGTCAGCCTATTAGTGTGGTGTGGTTAGCCTATTAGTGTGGTGTGGTCAGCCTATTAGTGTGGTGTGGTCAGCCTATTAGTGTGGTGTGGTCAGCCTATTAGTGTGGTGTGGTCAGCCTATTAGTGTGGTGTGGTCAGCCTATTAGTGTGGTGTGGTCAGCCTATTAGTGTGGTGCGCGCTAATAGCGTTTCAATTGGTAACATCACTTGCTCTGAGACCTTGAAGTAGTTGTCTCCATTGCTCTGCAAGGGCCGCTACTTTTGTGGAGCGATGGGTAACAATGCTTCGTGGGAGGCAGTTGCTGATATGTGAAGAAGGGTCCCTGGTTGGAGCCCAGGTAGGAGCGAGAATAGGGACAGAAGCAACACTGTTACACTATGACAGATAACTGCAACATCCTGTGTTAGATATGTCACAGGACATGTTCTCTTTAAGAGTGATTTTTTTTTAAAGTTTCTAGAAGTTTTACTGCAGTAATCTATCAGGTCATGCTGCCATTTTCACACCTTCAGTGCATAAACTACTGGTGGATGGAATCTTACCGTGACGAGGCTGAGACCTTGGCTTGAGATAACGCAAAACCTCCCTCGCAGAGAGACCTCACAATACCCCCCCCCCCTTCCCCACACACACAGTCACACACACACACACACACAGAGGCAGACTTTGCTCCGTTGAGACCATTCTCATGTGGTTGCATGTCAGGGAGTTTCCCACAAGCCACGGACACATATGATCATACACACACCTGAGGTTACAAAAGCTGCCCTGCCATTGTAAAGGACTCAAAATCACGTTTAGGTGATTGAAACAGGACTTCTGCACCAATACATTTGACAAGGTATTGTGAATCCATTGTCGTATTATTCTAATTGGCTCATGCTTATTGTATGTCTAGATGTGGGTTAATTTGAGAGAGTGTGAGATTTACAGTAAATTAATAGATTATAAAGATGACTATGTTTTGTGAAGAATGTGTGTGCTGGAAAGGTTTAATACAACACTAAAATGTTCCTCCTGAAACAGACCAGCAGGTAACTGTTAGACATCTTTCTCAATGTGTTTTTAGCAGACTTCTGGGTTGTTCATCTGTTCGTGTGTGTGTGTGTGTGTGTGTGTGTGTGTGTGTCTGTGTCTGTGTGTGTGTGCTTTACCCATGCAGTGTGTTGATAGAAGTGTAGTTAGTATCTGTGTGTTCTCTCCTCTACCGACCCAGCTGTAGAGACATGTGGTGGGTATTGATCCTGCTGCTTTCTCTGGCCAGCCAGGCTCAGTCTTTAGAAAAGCTCAACATGTGTATGGATGCCAAACACCACAAAAAAGAGCCTGGCGCCGAAGGACAACTCTATCAACAGGTGTGTGTGTGTGTGTGTGTGTGTGTGTGTGTGTGTGTGTGTGTGTGTGTGTGTGTGTGTGTGTGTGTGTGTGTGTGTGTGTGTGTGTGTGTGTGTGTGTGTGTGTGTGTGTGTGTGTGTGTGTGTGTGTGTGGAAGTAGAGTGAGTGGAATGGTGGAAAACTGTATACATGTATTAATCTTTAAATTAATAATGAATCTATCTATGTTCGTTCTTTTCCTCCTGTCGTGTGCTCCATGGAGGGATAATGTTATTTTCCTCCTGTAGTCTGTTCCATGGAGGGATAATTACATTTTCCTCCTGTAGTGTGCTCCATGGAGGGATAATTACATTTTCCTCCTGTAGTGTGCTCCATGGAGGGATAATTACATTTTCCTCCTGTAGTGTGCTCCATGGAGGGATAATTACATTTTCCTCCTGTAGTGTGCTCCATGGAAAGATAATGCCTGTTGTACAGCTAACACCAGTGCGGAGGCCCATGATGATAACTCCTACCTGTACAACTTTAACTGGAATCACTGTGGTATCATGACCCCCAAATGCAAGAAACACTTCACCCAGGACACCTGCTTCTACGAGTGTTCACCTCACCTGGGGCCCTGGATACAGCAGGTAAAGGCATAGATCATTTCCTAGGCAGATAATCTATCAGTTGGCCAGACTGGACAAAGGCCCCCAGCATTGAGAGAATTTGAATAAACTGGCCCGGGCAAGTGTGGTTTCCGTCAGGTGAAAAGTGATTTCATTCGTTTTGAAACCAGGCTGCCTCCCGGGTGCGTTCTGGCTGACAGAAAAGTCGGCTCAAAATAAAAGTGATGTAGGCCTAGGTTACGCACGTGAGTAGGATTCAGTAGGATTACTGAATAGGATTCAGTAGGATTAATAAATAGGATTCAGTAGGATTACTAAATAGGATTCAGTAGGATTAATAAATAGGATTCAGTAGGATTAATACATAGGATTCAGTAGGATTCATAAATAGGATTCAGTAGGATTAATAAATAGGATTCAGTAGGATTCATAAATAGGATTCAGTCGGATTAATACATAGGATTCAGTAGGGTTAATAAGCATCATTCTGTGTTTTCACATCAAAAGTGATTGCTTTTGATAACAAATGAAAAGTAGTCATGAAATTCAAGGGGATTGTATGTTTCTGATCGAGGCATCAAGCTGCCTTTTCGACAACAAGACCGAACGGGGCAGATTACTGTTTAACTTGAGCGAGGCGCATCGGCTTCGCCCAGCCACGTGACGGGCCATAGGCCGGTTCAACCCAGACCAGCTTAATTGAATCCCCTTGGTGTCTCAGCCATGGCACAACCACTAAAATAAAGTATGTGCACCACAAAAAAAATGTAGGAGGGAAATCAAGGAGTTTCTATGTGTATTTTATACTTTACAATGTAAAATGAAACAACATTCTGTGACTTTTATTGTGTAGGTGGACCAGTCTTGGCGTAAGGAGCGGATCCTATACGTGCCTCTGTGTCAGGAGGACTGCCACAGCTGGTGGGACGACTGCAAGGATGACTTCACCTGCAAACAGGACTGGCACTACGGCTGGGACTGGACCACAGGTACACACACACGCGCACACACACACACGCACACACACACACACACACACACACACACACACACACACACACACACACACACACACACACACACACACACACACACACACACACACACACACACACACACACACACACACACACACACACACACACACACACACACACACACACACACAGGCAGCAACACATCCGCCATGCTGCCCCTCAGTGGTGCGTGCATAGTCTCTTCCTGTACTCCTTGTTCATCCACGACGACAATGAGCCCTGGCAGTGTGGTGCCAGGACAACAACCTCTCCTTCAACGTCAGCAAGAGAAAGGAGCTGATCGTGGACTACAGGAAAACGGAGGGCTGAGCACACCCCCCATTCACATCGACGGGGCTGTAGTAGAGCGTGTTAAGAACTTCAAGTTCATCAGTGTCCACATCACCTAGGAATTAACATGGTCCACACACGCCAACACAGTCGTGAAGAGGGCACGACAAACGGCTCATCCCCCTCAGGAGGCTGAAAACATTTGATCCTCAAAAAGTCCTACAGCTGCACCAATGAGAGCATCTTGACTTGCTGTATCAATGCTTCTATATAAGGCCGGTTCAGAGGGAGGCCCTAAAAGTGGTCAAAGACTCCAGTCACTGAAGTCATAGACTGTTCACTCTGATACTGCTCGGAAAGCCATACCGATACACCAAGTCTGGAACCAACAGGACCCTGAACAGCTTCTATCCCTAAGCCATACCGATGCACCAAGTCTGGAACCAACAGGACCATGAACAGCTTCTATCCCTAAGCCATACCGATGCACCAAGTCTGGAACCAACAGGACCCTGAACAGCGTCTATCCCTAAGCCATACCGATGCACCAAGTCTGGAACCAACAGGACCATGAACAGCTTCTATCCCTAAGCCATACCGATGCACCAAGTCTGGAACCAACAGGACCATGAACAGCTTCTATCCCTAAGCCATACCGATGCACCAAGTCTGGAACCAACAGGACCCTGAACAGCTTCTATCCCTAAGCCATACCGATGCACCAAGTCTGGAACCAACAGGACCATGAACAGCTTCTATCCCTAAGCCATACCGATGCACCAAGTCTGGAACCAACAGGACCCTGAACAGCGTCTATCCCTAAGCCATACCGATGCACCAAGTTTTATTTTATATTATTTGCTAAAATGTAAAAAAAAATCATTATGGGATATTGTGTGTAGTTTGATGAGAGCGAAAAACAATTTAATACATTTTAAAATAAGGCTGTAATGTAACAAAATGTGGAAAAAGTCAAAGGGTCTTAATAATTTCTGAATGCACCTCAATTTATTTTTTTATTTCACCTTTATTTAACCAGGTAGGCTAGTTGAGAACAAGTTCTAATTTGCAACTGTGACCTGGCCAAGATAAAGCATAGCAGTGTGAACAGACAACACAGAGTTACACATGGAGTAAACAATTAACATGTCAATAACACAGTAGAAAAAAAAGGGGAGTCTATATACAATGTGTGCAAAAGGCATGAGGAGGTAGGCAAATAATTACAAATTTGCAGATTAACACTGGAGTGATAAATGATGAGATGGTCATGTACAGGTAGAGATATTGGTGTGCAAAAGAGCAGAAAAGTAAATAAATAAAAACAGTGTGGGGATGAGGTAGGTGAAAATGGGTGGGCTATTTACCGATAGACTATGTACAGCTGCAGCGATCGGTTAGCTGCTCAGATAGTTGATGTTTGAAGTGAGGGAGATAAAAGTCTCCAACTTCAGCGATTTTTGCAATTCGTTCCAGTCACAGGCAGCAGAGTACTGGAAAGAAAGGTGGCCGAATGAGGTGTTGGCTTTAGGGATGATCAGTGAGATACACCTGCTGGAGCGCGTGCTACGGATGGGTGTTGCCATCGTGACCAGTGAACTGAGATAAGGCTGAGCTTTACCTAGCATGGACTTGTAGATGACCTGGAGCCAGTGGGTCTGGCGACGAATATGTAGCGAGGGCCAGCCGACCAGAGCATACAAGTCGCAGTGGTGGGTGGTATAAGGTGCTTTAGTGACAAAACGGATGGCCCTGTGATAAACTGCATCCAGTTTGCTGAGTAGAGTGTTGGAAGCAATTTTGTAGATGACATCGCCGAAGTCGAGGATCGGTAGGATAGTCAGTTTTACTAGGGTAAGCTTGGCGGCGTGAGTGAAGGAGGCTTTGTTGTGGAATAGAAAGCCGACTCTTGATTTGATTTTCGATTGGAGATGTTTGATATGAGTCTGGAAGGAGAGTTTGCAGTCAAGCCAGACACCTAGGTACTTATAGATGTCCACATATTCAAGGTCGGAACCATCCAGGGTGGTGATGCTAGTCGGGCATGCGGGTGCAGGCAGCGATCGGTTGAAAAGCATGCATTTGGTTTTACTAGCGTTTAAGAGCAGTTGGAGGCCACGGAAGGAGTGTTGTATGGCATTGAAGCTCGTTTGGTGGTTAGATAGCACAGTGTCCAATGACGGGCCGAAAGTATATAGAATGGTGTCGTCTGCGTAGAGGTGGATCAGGGAATCGCCCGCAGCAAGATGTATACAGAGAAAAGAGCCGGCCCGAGAATTGAACCCTGTGGCACCCCCATAGAGACTGCCAGAGGACCGGACAGCATGCCCTCCGATTTGACACACTGAACTCTTTCTGCAAAATAATTGGTGAACCATGCAAGGCAGTCATCTGAAAAACCGAGACTACTGAGTCTGCCGATAAGAATATGGTGATTGACAGAGTCGAAAGCTTTGGCAAGGTCGATGAAGACGGCTGCACAGTACTCTCTTTTATCGATGGCGGTTATGATATCGTTTAGTACCTTGAGTGTGGCTGAGGTGCACCCGTGACCGGCTCGTAAACCAGATTGCACAGTGGAGAAGGTACGGTGGGATTCGAGATGGTCAGTGACCTGTTTGTTGACTTGGCTTTCGAAGACCTTAGATAGGCAGGGCAGAATGGATATAGGTCTGTAACAGTTTGGGTTTTGAAGAGGGGGATGACTGCGGCAGCTTTCCATTCCTTGGGGATCTCAGACGATGGGGATCTCAGACGATATGAAAGAGAGGTCTCACCCCCCCCCTAAAAGATTTAGATGCACTATTGTAAAGTGGCTGTTCCACTGGATGTCATAAGGTGAATGCACCAATTTGTAAGTCGCTCTGGATAAGAGCGTCTGCTAAATGACTTAAATGTAATGTAAATGTAATGTAAATGAGGTTGAACAGGCTGGTAATAGGGGTTGCGACAATGGCGGCGGATAGTTTCAGAAATAGAGGGTCCAGATTGTCAAGCCCAGCTGATTTATACGGGTCCAGGTTTTGCAGCTCTTTCAGAACGTCTGCTATCTGGATTTGGGTAAAGGAGAACATGGAGAGGCTTGGGCGAGGAGCTGGGGGGGGCGGAGCTGTTGGCCGAGGTTGGAGTAGCCAGGCGGAAGGCATGGCCTGCCGTTGAGAAATGCTTGTTGAAGTTTTCGATAATCATGGATTTATCGGTGGTGACCGTGTTACCTAGCCTCAGTGCAGTGGGCAGCTGGGAGGAGGTGCTCTTGTTCTCCATGGACTTCACAGTGTCCCAGAACTTTTTGGAGTTGGAGCTACAGGATGCAAACTTCTGCCTGAAGAAGCTGGCCTTAGCTTTCCTGACTGACTGCGTGTATTGGTTCCTGACTTCCCTGAACAGTTGCATATCGCGGGGACTATTCGATGCTATTGTAGTCCGCCACAGGATGTTTTTGTGCTGGTCCAGGGCAGTCAGGTCTGGAGTGAACCAAGGGCTGTATCTGTTCTTAGTTCTGCATTTTTTGAACGGAGCATGCTTATCTAAAATGGTGAGGAAGTTACTTTTAAAGAATGACCAGGCATCCTCAACTGACGGGATGAGGTCAATGTCCTTCCAGGATATCCGGGCCAGGTCGATTAGAAAGGCCTGCTCACAGAAGTGTTTTAGGGAGCGTTTGACAGTGATGAGGGGTGGTCGTTTGACTGCGGCTCCGTAGTGGATACAGGCAATGAGGCAGTGATCGCTGAGATCCTGGTTGAAGACAGCGGAGGTGTATTTGGAGGGCCAGTTGGTCAGGATGACGTCTATGAGGGTGCCCTTGCTTACAGAGTTAGGGTTGTACCTGGTGGGTTCCTTGATGATTTGTATGAGATTGAGGGCATCTAGCTTATATTGTAGGACTGCCGGGGTGTTAAGCATATCCCAGTTTAGGTCACCTAACAGAACAAACTCTGAAGCTAGATGGGGGCAATCAATTCACAAATGGTGTCCAGGGCACAGCTGGGAGCTGAGGGGGGTCGGTAGCAGGCAGCAACAGTGAGAGACTTATTTCTGGAGAGAGTAATTTTCAAAATTAGTAGTTTGAACTGTTTGGGTATGGACCTGGAAAGTATGACATTACTTTGCAGGCTATCTCTGCAGTAGACTGCAACTCCTCCCCCTTTGGCACTTCTATCTTGACGGAAGATGTTATAGTTGGGTATGGAAATCTCAGAATTTTTGGTGGCCTTCCTGAGCCAGGATTCAGACACGGCAAGGACATCAGGGTTAGCAGAGTGTGCTAAAGCAGTGAGTAAAACAAACTTAGGGAGGAGGCTTCTGATGTTGACATGCATGAAACCAAGGCTTTTTCGATCACAGAAGTCAACAAATGAGGGTGCCTGGGGACATGCAGGGCCTGGGTTTACCTCCACATCACCCGCGGAACAGAGAAGGAGTAGTATGAGGGTGCGGCTAAAGGCTATCAAAACTGGTCGCCTAGAGCGTTGGGGACAGAGAATAAGAGGAGCAGGTTTCTGGGCATGGTAGAATATATTCAGGGCATAATGCGCAGACAGGGGTATGGTGGGGTGCGGGTACAGCGGAGGTAAGCCCAGGCACTGGGTGATGATGAGAGAGGTTGTATCTCTGGACATGCTGGTTGTAATGGGGGGTTGAACCTGAGCAACAGTATACAAGGCATATTGACATTTGAGAGAGACATACAGCGAGGCATACAGTAATCACAGGTGTTGAATTGGGAAAGCTAGCTAAAACAGTAGGTGAGACAGCAGCTAATCAGCTAGCACAACAACAGCAGGTAAAATGGCGTTGACGAGGCAACGGGGCCGACAGATAAAACAAACAAGCAGAATGGAGTACCGTGATTAATGGACAGCGTGCATCAGCTATGTAGCCAAGTGATCAGTGTCCAGGGGGCAGCGGTGGATGGGGCAGGGAAGCTGGACTGGCGAGTGTTATCCAGGTTAAAAAACGAACAATGACTAAATAGCTTGTAGCTAGTTAGCTGGTTAGCTTCTGGAGGTTATTGAGTGTGTTTTAAAAATAATAGCGATTCCGTATCACATTGGGTGAGGCAGGTTTCCGGAAGGTATAAACAAATGTAAAAAATCGGAAAGAGATAGAAAGTACATATGGGTCCAGTGAGTGTTTGGGACGCGGCGATGCAGACGGTTAGCAGGCCTGTGCTAACAAGCTAACAGTTAGCAGGCCGGGGTAAACAAGGTAGCAGTTAGCGGACCTGGGCTAAACAAGCTAGCAGTTAGCAGGCCGAATTAGCAAGCAAGGAGATAGCAAGGGCTAGAGAGTTACCCTTTGGGGGACGTCGCGATGGGGTGAGTCTGTTTATTCCTCTTCATGCGGTGACATCGATAGACCGGTCGTGGGCCCGGGTATTGTAGCCCAGGAGTATGCTATGGTGGTAAGCACAGGTGCTCTGGCCGGGATGGCTTCAAGCTAAGTGGGTGGAAACGCTAGCCAGGAGTAATCATCCGGGGTTGCGGTTTAGCTCGATAGCTAGTTGTGAAGATCCAGCTGAAAAGTGTTCCGTTTGCGGTGGGAATCCGGGGATAAAAAATAAATAGGTCCGTTATGCTCTGGTTAGCGTCGCGTTGTTCGAACTGGCGAGAGCTTTCCGAGCTAAAGGTTAGCTGATGACCGGTTAGCTGAAGACCGCTAGCATAGCTGGTGGCAAGCTTCAGTTGAGGGGTTCCGGTTCCGAAGTAAATATAAATACTTTAGGAAAAAGTAGCTACATTGGGTGAGGCGGGTTGCAGGAGAGTATTTGGAAGCTTAGGTTTAGCAAAATGTTTTTAAAGATATGCGAAGAAAAATATGTAAAACGAAAAAGAAACGATATATACAGGGAACACGATACGACAGGATGACTTACTGCTACGCCATCTTGGTCCATTTGGTCCATTGACCTCATATCCCTGCACATGGACTCGGTACTGGTACTCTGTGTATATTACCAAGTTATCCTTACTCATTGTGTATTTATTATTACTTTCATTATTACAGGTTATAACTTTTTTATTATTTCTCTAGTTTATTTCTCTCTGCATTTTTGGGAAGTAAGCATTTCACAAGTAAGCATTTCACTGTTAGTCTACACCTGTTGTTTAAGAAGCATGTGACAAATAACATTTGATTTGACACACACACACACACACACATACTAACATACATACATTTTCTTTAAATACAAAATAAAACATTGTGATCAAACATTGTTTCTTCCTCCTATCCTCTCCACCCCGTCTCTCCTCCCTCTCTCCTCTCCACCCCGTCTCTCCTCCCTTTCTCCTCTCTTCTCTCCACTCTATCCCTCTTCCATCCTCTCCTCCCTCTCTCCTCTTCTCTCTACTCTATCCCTCTTCCATCCTCTCCTCCCTCTCTTCTCTCCACTCTATCCCTCTTCCATCCTCTCCTCCCTCTCTCCACTCTATCCCTCTTCCATCCTCTCCTCCCTCTCTCCTCTCTTCTCTCCACTCTATCCCTCTTCCATCCTCTCCTCCCTCTCTCCTCTCTTCTCTCCACTCTATCCCTCTTCCATCCTCTCCTCCCTTTCTCCTCTCTTCTCTCCACTCTATCCCTCTTCCATCCTCTCCTCCCTCTCTCCTCTCTTCTCTCTACTCTATCCCTCTTCCACCCTCTCCTCCCTTTCTCCTCTCTTCTCTCTACTCTATCCCTCTTCCATCCTCTCCTCTCTTCTCTCCACTCTATCCCTCTTCCATCCTCTCCTCCCTCTATCCTCTCTTCTCTCCACTCTATCCCTCTTCCATCCTCTCCTCCCTCTCTCTCAGGCCGTAACCGTTGTCCTGCTGAGGCTAGTTGTCGTAAGTGGACAGATATCTTCCCTACAGCCCAGATAATGTGTGAGAAGATCTGGTCTGACTCCTACAGCTACACCAACCTGCCCAAGTCTTCTGGCCGCTGCATGCAGCTGTGGTTCACCGGGAAGAACCCCAATGAGAAGGTGGCGGAATACTACCTGAACCACGCCCCCTGGCAACGTGCTATCCCTGCCTCACTCCTCCTCCTGGCAACAATGTCATTAAGCGTTGTCCTGCTCTGAATAAAACCACAGATGTTCATGTCATGGATGGCTTTATGTGTCCTTGTCTCTCTACACACATTAACCGTCTCTCTGTGACTATATGTCTCAAATCAAACCCTCTTCCACATGTGCACTACTTCTGACCAGAGACATAGGGGAATAAGTACTTCAGTCCTCACCGTCACTCCCTCTTCATTCTGTCCTCTTCTTCCTTCACTCTTCTCTTTCCTCTACCGTAGAAGGGTTCAGCGTTTTGCTTGAGTCCCTCCCTGGCACTCAGACTGCCAACAGAACCTTACTCTCTGTCTAGGATGTTAGGATATTTCAGGGAACCAAAAACACATGACCAGTCTGAGAGGGAGGCCAATCCGCTTCAGTTCTCAGTAATTAGGGGGTTCCAATCCCCAGTGTGTGTGTGTGTGTGTGCGCGTGCGTGCGTGCAGTCTGTTCTCGTCTTTTATTTTTCTGTTTGTCTTAAGGGTGTGGCTAGCCTCCCATTACCTGTGGTTACCAGGCCATAGCCCCTGCTACCTAGGATGCAGCACACACTCTCTCACATGAGCACATAAACACACTCACACTCATGTAGCCTCCACACACACTTACAGAACACACACATCACACACCACACTCTGTCTGATGACATAGCCAGAAATAGCAGAAAGATGGACATGGTCAATATGGCTATTAATACACAGCCTCTCTCTGAGGTCACACACACTCACCTCACTCTCTCTGTCCGTCTGTCTGTGTGTGTGTGTGTGTGTGTGTGTGGAAGTAGAGAGTGGAATGGAGTAAAACAGTATACCCGTATTCATATTTAATTTGAGCTTTAGGAATAGGTTGAAGGATCAGGCTTTTGGTTTACAAAATCATTTACAACAAAACAGAAGTGTTAAGTAACAGTCCTGTTGGAACGCTGCTATTTTATGACCACTAGGTGTACTCACACTTCGCATAGAAAATGCAACACTAAAAACATGAAGTGAATTCCTATTAGTTAGTACTATATTAATAAACATTAAGCTGCATAAACATGCACAACACAAAATTACGTTTATTTTTTTGTGAGGCCTAGTCTTGTGTCTTGGTTGAAATGAACAGCGAAAGGGACAGAGTTGAGATCGCAGTAGCTGCAATGCCTCCCACTCTCCGGTTTGCTCCATCTCCATGATTTCCGTGGGAAGCGCCGCGGAGCCTCTATGGCAGACTTTCAGGAACTGAGGAAGCGTCAGAAACGACCCACCGAGAAGTATTAACTTCTCACTTTTCTCGCGTTTCCCAACTCTGATTCACACCACTCGCACTCGAATCTTTGTCGATTTATCGCCTCGTTCAGCTTGTTTAACTCAGGAAACCGTGTGTTTTCTGGGGCTGTTGCGATGGCCGGTGGCGGCGGGGTGTCGCCGCTGGGGCTAGCGCCTCCGTTGTGGTATCACCGGGACCTGAGTCGAGCTGCTGCCGAGGAGCTGCTGGCCCGCGCGGGACGAGACGGGAGTTTCCTGGTTCGGGACAGCGAAAGTGTTAACGGGGCGTACGCTTTGTGTGTGCTGTGAGTAACCGGATTTACTGTTATCATTGGGAAAGTGTGGCTTTACTCAGGATAGACTAGCAGGGTTCAAACTTCTGAGTTGCCTGTCTTTCATTTGTCCCATGGTTGGCAGGGACACACATCGTGGCAGTCAGTAAGCGACAGGGAAAATGATATCCGGCTGTTGCTACTAACTAGTTATTTCACTAACTAGGACTATCTGGAAAAGTCAGTTTCTTAAAACAGCCCCTGTCAACTCGCCACAACAACTCAATTTAAGTTTGTAGTCTTGTTTTTCTACAGCCAACAGTAGCCATATTTAAACCGCAATCACTACTATGCAGCCTAATATAATCATTGTGGAGGTAATAAGTAGGAAACAGTGCTCAGGGAAGGGAGGAAAAGGGTTGATTACATATCATTGAACCAGGGCCTTTGTCCTGTCCGCTATGCGAGTGGGTTGCATGGGCAGCCATTGTCGCTACTACTGTCTAATACAATGAGTATTTCCAATCTACTCCGTGGTATTTAGAGAGACGTGTTACCTGGTCAGGTCACTTGGTCATGTAAAACAACATAGACATGACCGAGGCACAATACAAACACAGGTCTTCTGGTCCAGACAATACAGCGTTAGTCACATGTCATGTCACACACACACAGGAGACAGGAGTTCTCCCTGGTGGCTGTCATGGCATCACCTCACACAAATGTACAGCTCTCCCAGGCCTCTCCCTAGCGTGTGACACACACACACACACACACACACACACTTCCCCTTCCTATCAGACAGGAGCATTTTCTGAAAATAGGGCTAGCTGATATTTCAGAGCACTGATAAAAAGTGGTGGTTGACAGATACTGCAGAGAGTTAGAGGAACAGTCGTGTCATCTGTCTGTGGAACCAACTGTCACAGATGAAGGTGGGGAAGTGTGTAGGTGTTGTGGAAGTAGGAATGGCTGTGTTAAAAAGATGAGTGCAGAGACAACGTGGTGGTTTACAGATACAGTGGGACGAACAAGTCTGTGAACCCTTTAGAATCACCTGGATTTCTGCAGAAATGTCTCATAAAAAGTCAAAACAATAGACAAACACAGTCTGCTTAAACTAATAACACACTAACAATTTTAATCGTTCATGTCTTTATTGAACACACCGTGTAAACATTCACAGTGCAGGGTGGAAGAAGTATGTGAACCCTTGAGATTTAATAACAGGTTGACCCTCCTTTGGCAGCAATAATCTCTACCAAACGTTTTCTGTAGTTGTGGATCAGACCTGCACAACGGTCAGGAGGAGTTTGGACCATTCCTCTTTGCAAAACTGTTTCAGTTCAACAATATTGTTGGGATGTCTGGTGTGAACTTCTCTATTGAGGTCATGCCACAGCATTTCAATAGAGTTGAGGTCAGGACTCTGACTGGGCCACTCCAGAAGGTGTAATGTCTTCTGTTCAAGCCGTTCTGTTGTTGATTTACTTTATTTTGGGTCGTTGTCCTGTTGCATCACCTAACTTCTGTTGCGCTTCAATTGTTGGACAGATAGCCTAACATTCTTCTGCAAATATCTTGATAAACTTTGGAATTCATTTTTCCGTTGATGATAGTAAGCTGTCCAGCCCCTGAGGCAGCAAAGCAGCCCCAAACCATGATGCTCCCTCCACCAGACTTTACAGTTGGGATGAGGTTTTGATGTTGGTGTGCTGTGCCTTTTTTTCTCCACACACAGTGTTGTGTGTTCCTTCCAAACAACACAACTGTAGTTGAATCTGTCCACAGAATATTTAGCCAGTAGCGCTGTGGAACATCCAGGTGCTCTTTGGCAAACGTCACACGTGCAGCAATGGGTTTTTGGACAGCAGTGGCTTCTTCCGTGGTGTCCTCCCATGAACACCATTCTTGTTTAGTGTTTTACGTATCGTAGACTCGTCAACAGAGATGTTAGGATCTTCCAGAGATTTCTGTGAGTCTTTAGCTGACACTAGGATTCTTCTTTACCTCATTGAGCATTCTGCACTGTGCTCTTGCAGTCATCTTTGCAGGACGGCCAGTCATAGGGAGGGTAGCAATAGTGCTGAACGTTCTCCATTTATAAACTATTTATCTTACCATGGACTGATGAACTTCAAGGCTTTTGAGAGGACCGGAGGGAAGCCGTGAGAGGACCGGAGGGAAGCCGTGAGAGGACCGGAGGGAAGCCGTGAGAGGACCGGAGGGAAGCCGTGAGAGGACCGGAGGGAAGCCGTGAGAGGACCGGAGGGAAGCCGTGAGAGGACCGGAGGGAAGCCGTGAGAGGACCGGAGGGAAGCCGTGAGAGGACCGGAGGGAAACCGTGAGAGGACCGGAGGGAAACCGTGAGAGGACCGGAGGGAAGCCGTGAGAGGACCGGAGGGAAGCCGTGAGAGGACCGGAGGGAAGCCGTGAGAGGACCGGAGGGAAACCGTGAGAGGACCGGAGGGAAACCGTGAGAGGACCGGAGGGAAACCGTGAGAGGACCGGAGGGAAACCGTGAGAGGACCGGAGGGAAAACTTGAGAGGACCGGAGGGAAAACTTGAGAGGACCGGAGGGAAACAGAGGGATGGAGGCATAGTGCACTAAACACAGCACTGGGTTTATCATAAACTCACACATAGGGGGTGAAGCTTACTGTTGACCTCTTAGCTCTCAGCCCGCTAACTCCCACTCTACCATATCTCTCTCTTTCTCTCCATTTCTCCTCTCGCTCTCTCTCCGCTCTCAATTCAATTCAACGGCCTTTATTGACTTGGGGAACATATGTTTACATTGCCAAAGCAAGTGAAATTGACCATAAACAAAAGTTCAGTAAACAATCATAAATTAACAGTAAACATTGCACTCACAAATGTTTTTACGTAATATAGACATTTGAAATGTTATATTATTGGTTATGTAAGGGGAAGGTGCAAATAGTTTAAGTATGGAAGGGAAATAAATAGACAGTAAATATAGTTTATTTTTACAATGTTTATTCTTCATTGGTTGCTCTTTTCTTGGGGCAAAACAGGTCACAAATCTTGCTGCTGTGATTTGACACTGTGGTATTGTACCCAATAGATATGGGAGTTGATAAAAAATAGATTTTGTTTTCAAATTCTTTGTTGGTCTGTGTAGTCTGAGGGAAATATGTGTCTCTAATATGGTCATACATTTGGCAGGAGGTGAGGAAGTGCAGCTCAGTTTCCACCTCATCGTGTGGGCAGTGTGCACATAGGCAGACCTGGCTCTCCAGAAGACTGGCTATGGCAGCCTCTCTCAATAGCAAGGCTATGCTCACAGTACATAGTGAAAGCTTTCCTTCATGTTTTGAGTCAGTCACAGTGGTCAGGTATTCTGCCACAATGTACTCTCTGTTTAGGGACAAATAGCATTCTAGTTTGCTCTGTTTTTTTTTGTTAATTACTTGACATATAGGAAATAATTATATTTTTGTTTTTTGTCATGATTTGGTTGGGTCTAATTGTGTTGCTGTCCTGGCTCTGTGGGGTGTGTTTGTGAACAGAGCCCCAGGACCAGCTTGCTTAGGGAACTCTTCTCCGGGTTAATTTCTCTGTAGGTGATGGCTTTGTTATGGAAGGTTTGGGAATCGCTTCCTTTTAGGTGGTTGTAGAATTTAACGGCTCTTTTCTGGATTTTGATAATTAGTGGGTATCGGCCAAATTCTGCTCTGCATGCATTATTTGGCGTTTTACGTTGTACACGGAGGATATTTTTGCAGAATTCTGCATGCGGTGTCTCAAGTTGTATTCCTGGTATAGTTGAGTGTTGCAACAGGAACAATAGCAGTGTTCTACAGTAGCCAACTACCCTATGAGATCAGAGCAGGAAGAGATGTCTAACTCCTCTCCACCACTCACACACACCGTGAAGGACTGTGTGTGTTTTTTCAAACATCTCAGCTTGTTTTGGAGTGTGATTTCCTCTTCCTCATACCCGTGTGATCGCCAGATGTAGCCTGGAAAAAAAATCTTTATGAAAATGCTAAAAATAGAACAGTTGACCCAGCCTTGTGGCTCACCCTTACATGTGTGTGTGTGTGTGTGTGTGTGCGTTGGTAGGTAGGTGGGTGGAATAGTCTGAATCAGATCTAACTATTTGTGTTTCCTCTCTGAGTGTTATGTTTTAGCAACATGGTCGCCAGATGTGTTCTGATGTAAAACAACTGATGAGGTGGTAGCAGCCAAAGTTTCCTATAGACATGATGTTATTGATAGCCTGTTGCTTTACACTCAGGGAGAGAAGAAGGTACTGACATGTAGGCAGGGAGGTCTCTGTCTGTCTGTGTCTCTCTCTCTCTCTGTCTGTCTCTGTCTCTGTCTGTCTCTCTGTCTGTCTGTGTCTCTCTCTCTCTGTCTGTCTGTCTGTCTGTCTGTCTTGGGGCGGTCTGGCGATCTCTCTCTGTGTGTGTCTGTCTCTGTCTGTCTGTCTGTGTCTCTCTCTCTGTCTCTGTCTGTCTGTCTGTCTGTCTGTGTGTCTCTCTCTCTGTCTCTGTCTGTCTCTCTGTCTGTCTGTGTGTGTCTGTCTCTGTCTGTCTGTCTCTCGGTCGGTCTGTCGGTCTGTCTGTCTATCGGGCGGTCTCTCTCGGTCGGTCTGGCAGTCTCTTTCTCTCTCGGTCGGTCGGTCTCTCTCTCGGTCGGTCGGTCTGTCTCTCTTTCGGTCGGTCGGTCTCTCTCTGACTCTCCCTCAATTCAATTTGCTTTTTTGGCACGACGTAACAATGTACAGTCGTGGCCAAAAGTTTTGAGAATGACACAAATATTAATTTACACTTCAGTGTCTTTAGATATTTTTGTCAGATGTTACTATGGAATAGTGAAGTATAATTACAAGCATTTCATAAGTGTCAAAGGCTTTTATTGACAATTACATGAAGTTGATGCAAAGAGTCAATATTTGCAGTGTTGACCCTTCTTTTTCAATCTGCCCTGGCATGCTGTCAATTAACTTCTGGTCCACATCCTGACTGATGGCAGCCCATTCTTGCATAATCAATGACTCTGCATGCAATGAACGTTTGAGAAGTGACATAATTTCACCTGGTTAATATTGCCTGCTAACCTGGATTTCTTTTCGCTAAATATGCAGGTTTAAACAAATATACTTCTGTGTATTGATTTTAAGAAAGGCATTGGTGTTTATGGTTAGGTACACATTTGAACAAAGATACGCACCGCATCGATTATATGCAACGCAGGACACATTAGATAAACTAGTAATATCATCAACCATGTGTAGTTAACTAGTGATTATGATTGATTGATTGATTGTTTTTTATAAGTTAAATTTAATGCTAGCTAGCAACTTACCTTGGCTTACTGCATTCGCGTAACAGGCAGTCTCCTCGTGGAGTGCAATGTAATCAGGTGGTTAGAGCGTTGGACTAGTTAATTGTAAGGTTGCAAGATTTAATCCCCCGAGCTGACAAGGTAAAAATCTGTCGTTCTGCCCCTGAAAGAGGCAGTTAACCCACCGTTCCTAGGCCGTCATTGAAAATAAGAATGTGTTCTTAACTGACTTGCCTAGTTAAATAAAGATTAAATAAAGGTGTAAAAAAATAAATAATAATTTGTCAAAATCGGTGTCCAAAAATACCAATTTCCGATTGTTATGAAAACTAATTCTGCCCTGCATGCATTGTTTGTAGTTTTCCTCTGGACATGTAGGAGAATCTTACAGAACTCTGCATGCAGTGTTTCAATGGGGTGTTTGTCCCATTTGATGAAATCTTGTTTTTCAAGTGTACCCCACACCTCGCTGCCATAATGTGCAATTGGTTCAAATACACATTAAATTAGGTATTTCAATTTGGATTTGTTTTTTAATGGCGTAGAATGCCCTGTGTACTTTCTCTCTGTTTATTCACTGCCTCATTAAGGTGTCCAGTTGAACTTATTTTTAAACCTAAGTAATTTGGCAGTATTCCCCAAAAATACTAAAATAAGGATTTTTCAAAGAAGATCCAGATCTCAGGGAATTAGTCCAAAGTTCTCAATTGGTACAAAATATATAGAAAACTGCACACACGAAAACTGCTCTAGCAGGTCCAGGCTCTGCTGTAGGCCATGTGCTGTGGGTGACAGCAGGCATAGGTCATCTGCGAAGAGTAGGCATTTAACTTCTGAATTGTGGAGCATCAGGGGCTGAGCATTTTTCTAGAATAGTGGCCAAGTCGTTAATGTAAATATTGAAGAGTGCAGGGCTCAGATTGCAACCCTGGCGAAGGCCCCGCCCCTGGTTAAAGAATTCAGTTATTTTCTTACCAATTTTAATGCTGCACGTATTGCCAGTATACATTGATTTAATTGTGTCATATGTTTTACCCCCTACCACTTTCAATAACTTTGTAGAACAGTCCTGTATGCCAAATAGAATCAAATGCCTTTTGGAAGTCGATAAAGCAAGCGTACATTTTGGTATTATTTTGGTGGACATGTTTATCTATCAGGGTGTGTAGGGTGTAAATATGCTGAGTTGTGTGATGTTTTGTTACAAATCCAATTTGGCGTTTACTCAAGACATTGTGCTTATTAAAACCTTTTTAGGATAGGCTTTACAGCGAAAGCATACCATGCGATTATCTGAGGACAACGCCTCCCTTACAAAAGCATACAAACATTTTCAAGCCAAGTAGAGGAGTCACAAAAGTCAGAAATAGAGATGAAAATTAATCACTTACCTTTGATCTAAATCTGGTTGCACTCACGAGTCCCTGTCACATAATAAATGTTAATTTTGTTTGATAAAGTTCCTCTTTATGTTCTATATACTCTGTTTTGTTGGTGTGTTTTGTTCAGTAATCCACTGGCTCAACTGCAGGCAGATGAATACATCCTAATAGTACCGGTAAAGTTCGTCAACATGTCAAACGATATTTATAATTAATCCTCAGGTTGTCTATTGTCTAAATAATCGATAATATTTCAACCGGACAATAGCGTCTTCAATAGAAAGGAAAAACAATGAACGGCGCGCAATCGGTCACGCGCGCAAAACAGCTCTGGTTCATTCTATAGTCCACTGACAGAATGGCCTCATTCTTCCTAATTATTCAGAAAACAAGCCTGAAACAATGTCTAAAGACTGTTGACATCCAGTGGAAGCCATAGGAACTGCAATCTGTGTCCTAATTCATTACATACTGTAAAGGCAGGCAATTGAAAACTACACACATCAAAAATATCCCACTTCCTGGATGTATTTTCCTCAGGTTTTCGCCTGCCATATCAGTTCTGTTATACTCACAAACATTATTTTAACCGTTTTGGAGTGTTTTCTATCCAAATCTACCAATTATATGGATATCCTAGCTTCTGGGCCTGAGTAACAGGCAGTTTACTTTGGGCACCTCAGTCATCCGAACTTCCGAATACTGCCCCTTATCCCAAAAAAGTTAAGGAAGTTTAGAACTCTTACATTTATAATAATACAGAAAACCTTACTGTTCACACAAAAGCCTCTGTAATTGTTAGGGTCAAATTTGTCTCTGTTCTTAAAGATTGGGGTTATGAGTCCTTGATTCCAGATGTCAGGGAAATAACCTACACTCATTATCAAATGAAACAGTTTTAATAAAGCCAATTGATATTTTGCACTAGTGAGTTTGAGCATCTCGTTTAGGATGCCATCAGGTCTGCAGGCTTTTTAAAATTTGAGAGCCTGAAGTTTCTTATAGAGCTCCTGGTCAGTAATAGTTTAGTTTCTTATAGAGCTCCTGGTCAGTAATAGTTTAGTTTCTTATAGAGCTCCTGGTCAGTAATAGTTTAGTTTCTTATAGAGCTCCTGGTCAGTAATAGTTTAGTTTCTTATAGAGCTCCTGGTCAGTAATAGTTTAGTTTCTTATAGAGCTCCTGGTCAGTAATAGTTTAGTTTTCTTATAGAGCCCCTGGTCAGTAATAGTTTAGTTTCTTATAGAGCTCCTGGTCAGTAATAGTTTAGTTTCTTATAGAGCTCCTGGTCAGTAATAGTTTAGTTTCTTCTTAGAGCTCCTGGTCAGTAATAGTTTAGTTTCTTATAGAGCCCCTGGTCAGTATAGTTTAGTTTAGAGTTTCTTATAGAGCTCCTGGTAGTAATAGTTTAGGGGAGTCCAGTGTAATTTTGATTGTCCTTTATAGCTCCTTTTCAGTAATCCATTCAACTCCTCATGAATTTGGCTTTGTTCTGCGTTTGTGTCAATTTGAGCTCGGTGTTGTAGAGAGTTTTAAAAGTGTTTGTCCATATGTCACTAGTTTTGTATCACTAATTCCTCATTTCGATTTTTAAATACGTTTAGTTTTTTCCCCAAGTTTGCCAGAATTTGTTTGTGTTTATGGACTCAGTAATAGTTCAATTAGCTACTCAACAGCTACTTGCTGTTGTACTGTGTTTTTTGGTTCTCAGTAAGTGTTTCTTATAGAGCCCTGGTCAGTAATGAAGGTGTATTCACCATTATTTGGGTCTCTGTGCTTTTGGTTGAATAGTTTTCTATTTTTTTTCTTATAATTTTACAATCGGCATCAAAACAGTTGTCATCTGTGATCTTTTTTGTTTTGTTTTTTATCAATTTCAATTGTGTTTCTTTTGCCATTTTGCCTGAATATATAGTTGATGTTTATTACTGCTAGATTGATGCCTTCTTTACTGTGAGTGAAATGTCCAGAAAGTTATCTAACATGGAACCCAAACCGGCTGTGCGCATACGCCATCGTGCGCCATTTTATTTAGTCTCCCTACACCAAACGCGATCACGACATGCAGGTTAAAATATCAAAACAAACTCTGAACCAATGTCGTTAATTTGGGGACAGGTCAAAAAGCATTAAACATGTATGGCAATTTAGCTAGTTAGCTTGCACTTGCTAGCTAACGTGTCCTATTTAGCTAGCTTGCTGTTGCTAGCTAATTTGTCCTGGGATATAAACATTGAGATGTTATTTTACCTGATATGTACAAGGTCCTCTACTCCGACAATTAATCCACACATAAAACGGCCAACTGAATCGTTTCTAGTCATCTCTCCTCCTAGGCATTTTCATCCTTGAACTTATATGGTGATCGGCATCTAAACTTTCATAGTATTTCAATCACCCACGTGGGTTTAACCAATGAGGAGATGGCACGTGGGTACCTGCTTCTATAAACCAATGAGGAGATGGGAGAGGCAGGACTTCCAGCACGGTCTGTGTCAGAAATAGAAAGGAGTTATATTGTAGCCCTTGGCAACGCAGACACTCGTTGGCACGCACGCGAGCGAGCAGTGTGGGTGCAATAATTGAATAACATGGATTTCTAAATTTATTGTGCGATGCTCGCGCACGCATGTAAGAGGGTTTGGATATTTCTCTCGCTCTCTGTCTCTCTCTCAGTCCCTCTTTGTCTCTGTCTCTCTCATATATGTATATGTTTAGCAAGCTTAATTAGCATTATGGACAAGGTCAGTGTTGCCGAAGTGATAGACACCACCCAAAATATGGGGGAAAAACAGTGGCAACAATAAGACACAAACCGGTGTGCCGGGAACCTACTACCATACCCGGGAACCTACTACCATACCCGGGAACCTACTACCATACCCGGGAACCTACTACCATACCCTGTTCAAAGGCACTTACATATTTTGTCTTCAAATTCAATCAAATTTTATTTATATAGCCCTTCGTACATCAGCTGATATCTCAAAGTGCTGTACAGAAACCCAGCCTAAAACCCCAAACAGCAAGCAATGCAGGTGTAGAAGCACGGTGGCTAGGAAAAACTCCCTAGAAAGGCCAAAACCTAGGAAGAAACCTAGAGAGGAACCAGGCTATGTGGGGTGGCCAGTCCTCTTCTGGCTGTGCCGGGTGGAGATTATAACAGAACATGGCCAAGATGTTCAAATGTTCATAAATGACCAGCATGGTCAAATAATAGTAAGGCAGAACAGGTGAAACTGGAGCAGCAGCATGGCCAGGTGGACTGGGGACAGCAAGGAGTCATCAGGTTGTCCTGGGGCAGGTAGTCCTGGAGCAGCAGCATGGCCAGGTGGACTGGGGACAGCAAGGAGTCATCATGTCAGGTAGTCCTGGGGCATGGGGCAGGTCAGTTGAAACTGGAGCAGCAGCTGGCCAGGTGGACTGGTCCTGGGGCATGGTCTAGGGCTCAGGTCCTCCGAGAGAGAGAAAGAAAGGAGAGAGGTTAGCAAGAGCCATCATGTCTTAGATTCACACAGGACACCGAATAGGACAGGAGAATTACTCAGATATAACAAACTGACCCTAGCCCCCCGACACAAGCTACTGCAGCATAAATACTGGAGGCTGAGACAGGAGGGGTCAGGAGACACTGTGGCCCCATCCGAGGACACCCCTGGACAGGGCCAAACAGGAAGGATATAACCCCACCCACTTTGCCAAATTACAGCCCCCACACCACTAGAGGGATATCTTGCCCATTCACCCTCTGAATGGCACACATTCTTTTATTTATTTATTTCACCTTTATTTAACCAGGTAGGCTAGTTGAGAACACCTTTATTTAACCAGGTAGGCTTGTTGAGAACACCTTTATTTAACCAGGTAGGCTAGTTGAGAACACCTTTATTTAACCAGGTAGGCCAGTTGAGAACACCTTTATTTAACCAGGTAGGCTTGTTGAGAACACCTTTATTTAACCAGGTAGGCTAGTTGAGAACACCTTTATTTAACCAGGTAGGCAAGTTGAGAACACCTTTATTTAACCAGGTAGGCCAGTTGAGAACACCTTTATTTAACCAGGTAGGCCAGTTGAGAACACCTTTATTTAACCAGGTAGGCTAGTTGAGAACACCTTTATTTAACCAGGTAGGCTTGTTGAGAACACCTTTATTTAACCAGGTAGGCTTGTTGAGAACACCTTTATTTAACCAGGTAGGCTAGTTGAGAACACCTTTATTTAACCAGATAGGCAAGTTGAGAACACCTTTATTTAACCAGGTAGGCCAGTTGAGAACACCTTTATTTAACCAGGTAGGCCAGTTGAGAACAAGTTCTCATTTACAATTGCGACCTGGCCAAGATAAAGCAAAGCAGTTCGACAGATACAACAACACATGGAGTAAAACAAACAGTCAATAATACAGTAGAAAAATAAGTTGATATACAATGTGATTAAAGGAGATGAGATAAGGGAGGTAAAGGCAAAAAAAAGGCCATGGCGAAGTAAATACAATATAGCAAGTAAAACACTGGAATGGTAGATTTGCAGTGGAAGAATGTGCAAAGTAAAGATAGAAATAATGGGGTGCAAAGGAGCTAAATAAATAAATAAATAAATACAGTAGGGGGAGAGGTAGTTGTTTGGGCTAAATTATAGATGGGCTATATACAGGTGCAGTCATCTGTGAGCTGCTCTAACAGTTGGTGCTTAAAGCTAGTGAGGGAGATATGTGTTTCCAGTTTCAGAGATTTCTGTAGTTCGTTCCCGTCATTGGCAGCAGAGAACTGGAAGGAGAGGTGGCCAAAGGAAGAATTGGTTTTGGGGGTGACCAGAGAGATATACCTGCTGGAGCGCGTGCTACAGGTGGGTGCTGCTATGGTGACCAGCGAGCTGAGATAAGGGGGGACTTTACCTAGCAGGGTCTTGTAGATGACCTGGAGCCAGTGGGTTTGGCGACGAATATGAAGCGAGGGCCAGCCAACGAGAGCATACAGGTCGCAGTGGTGGGTAGTATATGGGGCTTTGGTGACAAAACAGATGGCACTGTGATAGACTGCATCCAATTTATTGAGTAGAGGGTTGGAGGCTATTTTGTAAATGACATCGCCAAAGTCGAGGATTGGTAGGATGGTCAGTTTTACGAGGGTATGTTTGGCAGCATGAGTGAAGGAGACTTTGTTGGGAAATAGGAAGCCAATTCTTGATTTAACTTTGGATTGGAGATGTTTGATAATAGTAATAGTAATATATGCCATTTAGCAGACGCTTTTATCCAAAGCGACTTACAGTCAGTCATGTGTGCATACATTCTACGTATGGGTGGTCCCGGGATGTGAGTCTGGGAGGAGCGTTTACAGTCTAACCGTCTAACAGTCTAACCAGACACCTAGAATATGTGGACAACTACAAATACCGAGAGTAGTGATGCTGGACCAGGCAGGCAGGCAGGCAGGCAGGCAGGCAAAATTAGGTCAAACTGGCATGTTTTGCATAGACAACATTGCAGCACAATGACACACTTACACACAGGAAACCTTGGTAAATATGTGTTCTTGCTTTTCTTGCCATTGTGTGGGTGAGTAAGTTCTATCAGCAGTAATGCCATGTTGCCTGAGTTTGACAGACAGCAGCAGGTTGAAACTCCCTCCAGATCCCCATCACACACTTTGCAGGGAATCTGTAATTCCTGTGGTGAAAGTACTAATGTCTCCCTTCTCTCCCTTCCCTCTCCAACCCCTCCCTCCTCTCCCTTCCCTCTCCAACTCCTCCCTCCTCTCTCTTCTCCTCTCCAACTCCTCCCTCCTCTCTCTTCTCCTCTCATCCCTCTTAACGTCCTTTGCTCTCTCCTTCCTCGCTCGCTCTCTCCTTCTTCTCGCTCTCTCTCTGCTTGCTCTCTCCTTGCTCTCTCCATCTCTCTCTCCATCTCTCTCTCCTTCCTCTCCCGCTCTCTCTCTCTCCTTCCTCTCCCTCCTTCCTCTCCCTCTCTCTCTCTCCTTCCTCTCTCTCTCTCCTTTCTCTCTCTCCTTCCTCTCTCTCTCTCCTTTCTCTCTCTCCTTCCTCTCCCTCTCTCTCTCCTTCCTCTCCCTCTCTCTCTCCTTCCTCTCCTCTCTCTCTCCTTCCTCTCCCTCTCTCTCTCCTTCCTCTCCCTCTCTCTCTCCTTCCTCTCCCTCTCTCTCTCCTTCCTCTCCCTCTCTCTCTCCTTCCTCCCCTCTCTCTCTCCTTCCTCTCCCTTCTCTCTCCTTCCTCTCTCTCTCTCTCCTTCCTCTCCCTCCCTCTCCTTCTCTCCCTCTCTCTCTCCTTCCTCTCCCTCTCTCTCTCTCTCTCTCTCCCTCCCTCTCTCTCTCTCCTTCCTCTCTCTCTCCTTCCTCTCTCTCTCCTTCCTCTCTCTCTCTCCTTCCTCTCCCTCTCTCTCTCTCCTTCCTCTCCCTCTCTCTCTCTCCTTCCTCTCCCTCTCTCTCTCTCCTTCCTCTCCCTCCCTCTCTCTCTCCTTCCTCTCCCTCTCTCTCTCTCCCGCTCTCTCTCTCCTTTCTCTCTCTCTCCTTCCTTCCTCTCCCTTCCTTCTCTCTCTCTCTCTCCTTCCTCTCCCCCTCTCTCTCTCCTTCTCTCTCCTTTCTCTCCCCTTTCTCTCTCTCTCTCTCTCTCTCTCCTCCTTTCTCTCCCGCTCTCTTTCTCTCCCGCTCTCTCTCTCTCCTTTCTCTCCCGCTCTCTCTCTCTCCTTCCTCTCCCTCTCTCTCTCTCTCTCCTTCCTCTCCCCCTCTCTCTCTCTCTCCTTCCTCTCCCTCCCTCTCTCTCTCTCCTTCCTCTCCCTCCCTCTCTCTCTCTCTCTCCTTCCTCTCCCTCCCTCTCTCTCTCTCCTTCCTCTCCCTCCCTCTCTCTCTCTCCTTCCTCTCCCTCCCTCTCTCTCTCTCTCCCTCTCCCTCTCTCTCTCCTTCCTCTCTCTCTCCTTCCTCTCTCTCCTTCCTCTCCCTCTCCTTCCTCTCCCTCTCCTTCCTCTCCCTCTCCTTCCTCTCCCTCTCCTTCCTCTCCCTCTCCTTCCTCTCCTCCCTCTCCCCTCTCCCTCTCCTCCCTCTCCCTCTCTCTCTCTCTCCTCCCTCTCCCTCTCTCTCTCTCCTTCCTCTCCCCTCTCTCTCTCTCCTTCCTCTCCCTCTCTCTCTCTCCCCCCTCTCCTCTCTCTTTCTCTCCTCTCTCTCTCCTTTCTCTCTTTCTCTCTCTCTCTCTCTCTCTCTCTCTCTCTCTCCTTTCTCTCTCTCTCTCTCTCTCCTTTCTCTCTTTCTCTCTCTCTCTCCTTCCTCTCTCTCTCTCTCTCTTTCTCTCTTCTCTCTCTCTCTCTCCTTTCTCTCTCTCTCCTTTCTCTCCCTTTCTCTCTCTCTCCTTCCGCTCCCTTTCTCTCTCCTTCCGCTCTCTCTCTCTTTCTTCCCTCTCTCTCTCTCTCCTTTCTCTCCCTTTCTCTCTCTCTCCTTTCTCTCCCTTTCTCTCTCTCTCCCGCTCTCTCTCTCCTTTCTCTCCCGCTCTCTCTCTCTCCTTTCTCTCCCTCTCTCTCTCTCTCCTTTCTCTCCCGCTCTCTCTCTCTCTCCTTCCGCTCTCTCTCTCTCTCCTTCCGCTCTCTCTCTCTCCTTCCGCTCTCTCTCTCTCCTTCCTCTCCCTTTCTCTCTCTCTCCTTTCTCTCCCTTTCTCTCTCTCTCCTTTCTCTCCTCTCTCTCTCTCTCTCTCTCTCCTTTCTCTCCCTCTCTCTCTCTCTCCTTTCTCTCCCTTTCTCTCTCTCTCCTTTCTCTCCCGCTCTCTCTCTCTCCTTTCTCTCCCGCTCTCTCTCTCTCCTTTCTCTCCCGCTCTCTCTTTCTCTCCCGCTCTCTCTCTCTCTCCTTCCGCTCTCTCTCTCTCTCCTTCCGCTCTCTCTCTCTCTCCTTCCGCTCTCTCTCTCTCTCCTTCCGCTCTCTCTCTCTCCTTCCGCTCTCTCTCTCTCTCCTTTCTCTCCCGCTCTCTCTCTCTCCTTTCTCTCTCTCTCTCCTTCCTCTCCTGCTCTCTCTCTCGCTCTCCTTCCTCTCCCGCTCTCTCTCTCTCTCTCCTTTCTCTCTCTCTCCTTTCTCCTTCCTCTCTAGGTTTCAGAAGCATGTCCACACCTATAGGGTTCTCCCAGATGAAGAGGGATTCTTGGCGGTCCAGGTACCATTATACACCACCTCCATACACACCAATGGGTGTGAGTTGGTATTTCTTTCTTTGCATATCTAGTGTGTATACAGTGGGGCAAAAAAGTATTTAGTCAGCCACCAACTGTGCAAGTTCCCCCACTTAAAAAGATGAGAGGCCTGTAATTTTCATCATAGGTACCCATCAACTATAGGTGACCAAATACTTTATTTTCCACCATTATTTGCAAATAAATTCATAAAAAATCGTACAATGTGATTTTTCTGGATTTTTTTTCTCATTTTGTCTGTCATAGTTGAAGTGTACCTATGATGAAAATTGCAGGCCTCTCTCATCTTTTTAAGTGGGAGAACTTGCACAATTGGTGGCTGACTAAATACTTTTTTGCCCCACTGTATGCTGTGTGTCTGGATCAGTAGGAACTGGCAGGCTCTGGTGCTGGTGTTGGCTCTGAGCTGACACACACATGCACACAAACACACAGCAGTCTCTTTGTGCTCTGTGTCTAGCAGCTGGAAGAGTCTCCAATCCCCCCACAACACGCACTCACATATCATAATAACCCCCCCCACACTCCTGGTCCCTTGTCTGGAATCCACACTGATTTCTCTGTTTCGCTTCACCAAATCATTTGGTTTACCAAGACTTCAGTTCAATGAAACATCACTGAAACAGAGTGAATGTGGCTGCCAGGCTCCACCCCCATTGACAGTTGAGAGCCTTAAGGTTTTACAGCCTCCCACTGTAAACCCTCCAACACATATCAATGAACAGAACGTGATGCTGCACATTCAGACACTGAGCTACCGAGATCAATCTACTATCTACCTAACAATCTACTATCTACCTAACAATCTACTATCTACCTAACAATCTACTATCTACCTAACAATCTACTATCTACCTAACAATCTACTATCTACCTAACAATCTACTATCTACCTAACAATCTACTATCTACCTAACAATCTACTATCTACCTAACAATCTACTATCTACCTAACAATCTACTATCTACCTAACAATCTACTATCTACCTAACAATCTACTATCTACCTAACAATCTACTATCCTAACTATCTGCTAACAATCAATCTACTATCTACCTAACAAGTCTACTATCTGCCCTATCTACCTAACAATCTACAGTCTGCTATCTAGTCTGCTAACAATCTCTGCTAACATCTGCTATCTGCCTAACAGTCTGCTGTCTGCCTGATCTGCTATCTGCCTGCCAGTCTGCTGTCTCTGACTGCCAGTCTGCTGTCTGCCACAGTCTACTGTCTACCTAACAATCTGCCTACTGTCTGCCTGCCAGTCTATCTAACAGTCTGCTATCTGCCTAACAGTCTGCTAACAAGTCTGCTGTCTGCCTATCTCTAACAGTCTAACAATCTACTATCTGCCTAACAATCTACTATCTACCTAACAATCTACTATCTACCTAACAATCTACTATCTACCTAACAATCTACTATCTACCTAACAATCTACTATCTACCTAACAACTGTTACCTCTACTATCTACCTACCTAACAATCTACTATCTACCTAACAATCTACTATCTGCACCATCTACTGCCTGCCTGCCAGATCTCTGCCTGCAACAATCTACTATCTGCCTGCCAGTCAATCTGCCTGCCTATCTGCTATCTAACAATCTACTATCTGCCTAACAATCTACTATCTGCCTAACAATCTACTATCTGCCTAACAATCTACTATCTGCCTAACAATCTACTACCTACCTAACAATCTACTATCTGCCTAACAATCTACTACCTACCTAAAAATCTACTACCTACATACCAATCTACTACCTACATACCAATCTACTACCTACATACCAATCTACTATCTACATAACAATCTACTACCTACCTAAAAATCTACTATCTGCCTACCAATCTACTATCTGCCTACCAATCTACTATCTGCCTACCAATCTACTACCTACATACCAATCTACTACCTACATACCAATCTACTACCTACATACCAATCTACCATCTACTATCTACCTACCAATCTACTCCCAGGTGTCTTTTATACAGGTAACGAGCTGAGATTAGGAGCACACTCTTAAAGGGAGTGCTCCTAATCTCAGTTTGTTACCTGTATAAAAGACACCTATCCACAGAAGCAATCAATCAATCAGATTCCAAACTCAACACCATGGCCAAGACCAAAGAGATCTCCAAGGATGTCAGGGACAAGATTGTAGACCTACACAAGGCTGGAATGGGCTACAAGACCATCGCCAAGCAGCTTGGTGAGAAGGTGACAACAGTTGGTGCGATTATTCGCAAATGGAAGAAACACAAAATAACTGTCAATCTCCCTCTGCCTGGGGCTCCATGCTAGATCTCACCTCGTGGAGATGCAATGATCATGAGAACGGTGAGGAATCAGCCCAGAACTACACGGGAGGATCTTGTCAATGATCTCAAGGCAGCTGGGACCATAGTCACCAAGAAAACAATTGGTAACACACTACGCCGTGAAGGACTGAAATCCTGCAGCGCCTGCAAGGTCTCCCTGCTCAAGAAAGCAAATACACATGCCCGTCTGACGTTTGCCAATGAACATCTGAATGATTCAGAGGACAACTGGGTGAAAGTGTTGTGGTCAGATGAGACCAAAATGAAGCTCTTTGGCATCCACTCAAGTCGTCGTGTTTGGAGGAGGAGGAATGCTGCCTATGACCCCAAGAACACCATCCCCATCGTCAAACATAGAGGTGAAAACATTATGCTTTGGGGTGTTTTTCTGCTAAGGGGACAGAACAACTTCACTGCATCAAAGGGCCGTTGGATGGGGTCATGTACCGTCAAATCTTGGGTGAGAACCTCCTTCCCTCAGCCAGGGCATTGAAAATGGGTTGTGAATGGGTATTCCAGCATGACAATGACCCAAAACACACAGCCAAGGCAACAAAGGAGTGGCTCAAGAAGAAGCACATTAAGGACCTGGAGTGGCCTAGCCAGACCGTAATCCCATAGAAAATCTGTGGAGGGAGCTGAAGGTTCGAGTTGCCAAACGTCAGCCTCGAAACCTTAATGACGTGGAGAAGATCTGCAAAGAGGAGTGGGACAAAATCCCTCCTGAGATGTGTGCAAACCTGGTGGCCAACTACAAGAAACGTCTGACCTCTGTGATTGGCAACAAGGGTTTTGCCACCAAGTACTAAGTAATGTTTTGCAGAGGAGTCAAATACTTATTTCCCTCATTAAAATGCAAATCAATTTATAACATTTTTGACATGTGTTTCACTGGATTTTTTTGTTGTTATTCTGTCTCTCACTGTTGAAATAAACCTACCATTAAAATGATAGACTGATTTCTTTGTCAGTGGGCAAACGTACAAAATCAGCAGGGGATCAAATACTTTTTTCCCTCACTGTACCTACCTAACAAACTGACCAATCTACTACCTACCCACCAACCAAACTACTGCTTACCTACCTACCTACCTACCTACCTACCTACCTACCTACCTACCTACCTACCTACCTACCTACCTACCTACCTCCCTACCTACCAATCTACTACCTACTCTTCTACCTTCCTACCTACCAAACTGCTACCTACCAATCTACTACCTACTCTTCTACCAAACTGTGACCTACCTATCTACCTACCAACCAATATGCGACCTACCCAGCTTTATTCTAAGACCTACCTACCAATCTAGTACCTACCTACCAATATCCTACATACCTACCTACCAATCTAGTACCTAACAATC
The DNA here is from genome assembly GCF_023373465.1 of Oncorhynchus keta. Lineage (NCBI taxonomy): Eukaryota > Metazoa > Chordata > Actinopteri > Salmoniformes > Salmonidae > Oncorhynchus > Oncorhynchus keta. The sequence goes on along the minus strand of NC_068421.1, from coordinate 11,400,366 downwards.
TAGTACCTACTAATCTACCTACCTACCTACTACCAACCAACCAATCTTCTACCTACCTACCTACCTACCTACCTACCTACCTACCTACCTACCTACCTACCTACCTACCTACCTACCTACCTACCTACCTACTACTTAGCTGCCTAACTATCAAGCCTACCTACCTACTACTTAGCTGCCTAACTATCAAGCCATCAAATACCTACCTAACAAACAAACTACTACCTAGCTACCAATCTGCTACCAATCTACTACCGACCTACCAATCTAGTACCTACCTACCTACATACCTACCTATCAATCTACTATCAACCAACCAATCTTCAACCTACCTACCTACCTACCTACCTACCTACCTACCTACCTACCTACCTACCTACCCACCCAGCTTTATTCTGAACGTGCTGTCCAGAGTGTGACGTGTCTCTGCACCAGTGTATTTCTTTGAAGTGCCTACTCTCTCTCCTGCTCCTCTCTCCCTCTCTCAGACGTCTCAGGGGGTGCAGCCGAAACGGTTTAAGAGCCTCCCAGAGCTGGTCCTGTTGTACCTCCAGCCCAGCCAGGGACTGGTCAGCACTCTACTGTACCCCGTAGACAGAGAGGAGAGCATCCCAGAGGACAGGGACTACTCAGGTACACCCAAAAGAGTTTAGCAACATTGAGATGACCGATATTGTTTTTTGTCTTATTGTGTTGCTGTCCTAGGGGTCTGTCTGTGTTTGTGAACAGAGCCCCAGGACCAGCTTGCTTAGCGGACTCTTCTGTAGGTGATGGCTTTTTTATTAAAGGTTTGGGAATCGCTTCCTTTTAGGTGGTTGTAGAATTTATTTTCTGGAATTTATAATTAGCGGGCATCGGCCCGATTCTGCTCTGCATGCATTATTTGGTGTTTTTGCCCCATTTTGTGAATTCTTGGCCGGTGAGCGGACCCCAGACCTCACAACCATAACGGGCAATGGGTTTTATAACTGAGTATTTTTAGCCAGATCCTAATTTGGATGTTGAATTTGATGTTCCTTTTGTTAGCGTAGAAGGCCCTTCTTGCCTCATTTCTCAGCTTCTTTACAGCTTTGTGGAAGTTACCCGTGGTGCTGATGTTTAGGCCGAGGTATGTATATTTTTTTGTGTGTGCTCAAGGGCAATGGTGTCTAGATAGAATTTGTATTTATGGTCCTGGTAACTGGACCTTTTTTGTAACACCATTATTTTTCTCTTACTGAGATTTACTGTCAGGCCCCAGGTCTGGCAGAATCTGTGCAGAAGATCTAGGTGTTGCTGTAGGCCCTCCTTGGTTGGGGACAGAAGCACCAGATCATCAGTAGACATTTGACTTCAGATTCTAGTAGGGTGAGGCCAATTCATATATATGTGTTGAAGAGGGTGGGGCTTAAGCTGCATCCCTGTCTCACCCCCCGGCCCTGTGGAAAGAAAGTTTTTGCCAACTTTAACACTTGTTGTTTGTGTACATGTTGTATGTTTTCCCCCCCAACACCACTTTCCATCAATTTGTATTTATTTATTTAAAAATATATATATTTAACCTTTATTTAACCAGGAAGGTCAGTTGAGAACAAGTTCTCATGTTCAACTGCGACCTGTCCAGGATAAAGCAAAGCAGTGCGACAAAAACTACAACACGGAGTTACACACGGGATAAATAAACGTACAGTCAATAACACAATAGAAAAATCTATGTGCAGTGTGTGCAAATGTAGTAAGATTAGGGAGGTAAGGCAATAAATAGGCCAATAGTGGCAAATCAATTTAGCAATTTACACTGGAGTGATAGATGTGCAGATGAGGCTGTGCAAGTAGAAATACTGGTGTGCAAAAGAGCAGAAAAACAAAAAACAAATATGGGGATGAGGTAGGTAGTTGGTTGGATGGGTTATTTACAGATGGGCTGTGTACAGCTGCAGCGATCGGTAAGCTGCTCTGACAGCTGACACTTAAAGTTAGTGAAGGAGATATAAGTCTCCAACTTCAGTTATTTTTTTATTTTATTATTTTTGCAATTCGTTCCAGTCATTGGCAGCAGAGAACTGGAAGGAAAAGCGGCCAAAGGAGGTGTTTGCTTTGGGGGTGACCAGTATAGCAGACCCTCATGCCAAATTGAGTCAAAAGCTTTATGGAAATCAACAAAGCGTGAAAAGACTTTGCTTTTGTTTTGATTTATTTGTCAATTAGGGTGTGCAGGGTGAATACGTGGTCAGTCGTACGGTAATTTGGTAGAAAGCCAATTTGACATTTGCTCAGTACATTGTTTTCACTGAGGAAATGTACGAGTCTACTGTTAATGATAATGCAGGGGATTTTCCCAAGGTTGCTGTTTTCACATTTCCCCCGGTACTTATTGGGGTCAAATTTGTCTCCACTTTTGTGGATTGGGGTGATCAGTCCTTGGTTCCAAATATTGGGGAAGATGCCAGAGCTAAGGATGATGTTAAAGAGTTTAAGTTTAGCCAATTGGAATGTGTTGTCTGTATATTTTATCATTTCATTTAGGATACCATCAACACCACATTTCTTTTTGGGTTTGAGGGTTTGTATTTTGTCCTGTAGTTCATTAAATGTCATTGGAGAATCCAGTGGGTTCTGGAAGTCTTCAATAGTTGATTCTAAGATTTGTATTTGATCATGTATACGTTTTTGCAGTTTGTCCTTTGTTATAGAGCCAAAAAGATTGGAGAAGTGGTTTATCCACACATCTCTGTTTTGGATAGATAACTCTTTGAGTGCTTTCCAATTTTCCCAGAAGTGGTTAGATTCTATGGATTCTTCAGTTACAAGGAGCTGATTTCTGACATGCTGTTCCTTCTTTTTCCGTAGTGTATTTCTGTATTGTTTTAGTGTTTCACCATAGTGAAGGCGTAGACTCAGGTTTTCTGGGTCTCTATGTTTTTGGTTGGACAGGTTTCTCAATTTCTTTCTTAGGTTTTTGCATTCTTCATCAACCCATTTGGCATTGTTGTTCATTTTCTTTGGGTTTCTGTTTGAAATGATTAGATTTGACAGGGAAGCTGAGAGGTCAAAAATACTGTTTAGGTTTTCTACACCTTCACTATAACAGTGAAACCTTTTGTCCAGGAAGTTGTCTGAAAGGGATTGAATTTGTTGTTGCCTAATTGTTTTTTTGGTAGATTTCCAAACTGCATTCCTTCCATCTATAGCATTTCTTAATATTACTCAGTTCCTTTGGCTTTGATGCCTCATGATTTGAGTATTGCTCTTTTCAGGTAGATTGATTGAGCTGTGATCTGATAGGGATGTCAGTGGGGTGGACTGACTGTTAACTGTGATCTGATAGGGATGTCAGTGGGGTGACTGGTAACTGTGATCTGATAGGGTTGTCAGTGGGGTGGACTGACTGTTAACTGTGATCTGATAGGGATGTCAGTGGGGTGGACTGACTGTTAACTGTGATCTGATAGGGATGTCAGTGGGGTGGACTGACTGTTAACTGTGATCTGATAGGGATGTCAGTGGGGTGGACTGACTGTTAACTGTGGTCTGATAGGGTTGTCAGTGGGGTGGACTGACTGTTAACTGTGATCTGATAGGGATGTCAGTGGGGTGGACTGACTGTTAACTGTGATCTGATAGGGATGTCAGTGGGGTGGACTGACTGTTAACTGTGGTCTGATAGGGATGTCAGTGGGGTGGACTGACTGTTAACTGTGATCTGATAGGGATGTCAGTGGGGTGGACTGACTGTTAACTGTGATCTGATAGGGATGTCAGTGGGGTGGACTGACTGTTAACTGTGGTCTGATAGGGTTGTCAGTGGGGTGGACTGACTGTTAACTGTGGTCTGATAGGGGTGTCAGTGGGGTGGACTGACTGTTAACTGTGATCTGATAGGGGTGTCAGTGGGGTGGACTGACTGTTAACTGTGATCTGATAGGGATGTCAGTGGGGTGACTGTTAACTGTGATCTGATAGGGATGTCAGTGGGGTGACTGTTAACTGTGATCTGATAGGGATGTCAGTGGGGTGACTGTTAACTGTGATCTGATAGGGATGTCAGTGGGGTGACTGTTAACTGTGATCTGATAGGGATGTCAGTGGGGTGACTGTTAACTGTGATCTGATAGGGATGTCAGTGGGGTGACTGTTAACTGTGATCTGATAGGGATGTCAGTGGGGTGACTGGTAACTGTGATCTGATAGGGATGTCAGTGGGGTGGACTGACTGTTAACTGTGATCTGATAGGGATGTCAGTGGAGTGGGGTGGACTGACTGTTAACTGTGATCTGATAGGGATGTCAGTGGGGTGGACTGACTGTTAACTGTGATCTGATAGGGATGTCAGTGGGGTGACTGGTAACTGTGATCTGATAGGGATGTCAGTGGGGTGACTGGTAACTGTGATCTGATAGGGATGTCAGTGGGGTGACTGTTAACTGTGATCTGATAGGGATGTCAGTGGGGTGACTGTTAACTGTGATCTGATAGGGATGTCAGTGGGGTGACTGTTAACTGTGATCTGATAGGGATGTCAGTGGGGTGACTGAACGCTCTGAGAGACCAGTATCTCTTTGTCTGTCTCTCGCTCCATCTCTCACTCTCTCTCGCTCTGTCTCTCGCTCCATCTCTCACTCTCTCTCGCTCTGTCTCTCGCTCCATCTCTCACTCTCTCTCGCTCTGTCTCTCGCTCCATCTCTCACTCTGTCTCTCGCTCCATCTCTCACTCTGTCTCTCGCTCCATCTCTCACTCTGTCTCTCGCTCCATCTCTCACTCTGTCTCTCGCTCCATCTCTCACTCTGTCTCTCGCTCCATCTCTCACTCTGTCTCTCGCTCCATCTCTCACTCTGTCTCTCGCTCCATCTCTCACTCTGTCTCTTTCTCTGATTGGTCAAGTGTTAACTCTCTCTATGTGATTGGTCAGATGGGGAAGATGAGAAGCCGCCCCTTCCTCCTCGTTCCGCCTCCACAACACCTACAGGCTCCGCCCCGGAGACACCAACCGACAGGTACGGCACACAGAACAAACACACACACACAATTTTGCGGAACCTGGTAAAACTCCTGGTGATCAACTGCCTACCAACTGATGCTGGTTGTAGAGATTCAGTCTGTTCAGGGCCTAGAACAACCCTCAAGAACCCTTCCCCTCTCTTCCCTCTTCTCTTTATCTTCTCTTACCCTCCTGCCCTTCACACCCCCCCCCCCTCATCTCCTCAGATAGGAAGACAACATCCTGTTTAAAGCCACACAGTTCAGAGAGGGTGTGTGTGTGTGTGTGTGTGTGTGTGTGTGTGTGTGTGTGTGTGTGTGTGTGTGTGACTCCACAGAAACCGTGTGTGTGTAGTTTGTCTTACTTAGACAGTGAGTCAGCAGCTGTCTGATCCAGAGGAAATCTGTGACTTTGGAAAGTTGTTGTCCTGCTT